>NC_092559.1:28138380-28400856 GCF_037038585.1 Patagioenas fasciata
TTTCTTTCCACATTGTCTCATGCGCATGCACAATTCCAAAAGCATATGCAGAGTCTCTATATATTAACCCACTCGCCTTGTTACAGTTCTTAGGCTCTAATCAAAGCAATCAGCTCAGCTTTCTGTGCTGACATATTTGATGGCAATGATTGTGATTCAGTTATATTCTCTAGTTACCACAGCATATCCAGATGGTCGTTCTTCACTCAGAGCAAAACTGCTCCCATGAACAGAGTCTACTCTGCATCTTCCAGTGGAGAATCCTTTAAGTCTGGTCTGCTAGAAAAAACTTGTTCAGTAGTTGGTTATGATTAAATATAAGCAATAGAATAGCAGGATTCAAAATGTTGTTGTTTTTAAACCTACATCATCCTGTTCCAGTAATGCTGCTTGGTACTGTACCAGGTGACAGCCAACGGTGTCCTTGTTGTTCCAGCACTGAGGCCACAGCATATGGTGCAAATGCAGTAATCTGCTGTCCCAAAGTTAATTTCCCTGCCTCCTGAATCAGCAACACAGTCACAGATACCTGCCAAGCTTCTAATTATTTTACCAGTATGTCACCAAACAAAGCAGGATTGTTCTTAAGTCCTTTTGGCAAACAGTCTAGCAAGCTGCATCTTTCTTCCAGTGGTAGGTCTTTCCCATTCAAAGGTGAAAAGCTTCTGGCTCTCTAAATCCCATCGTATACAGAAAATGCATCTTTCAAGTCTAAAACAGTAAAATAAATGTTATTTCCTGCTATATTAGTCGAAGAGTGTATGGGCTTTGGCACTACCAGGTGCACATTTATCACAATAGGATTAATGGCTCTCAAATATTGTATCAACCAGTATTCCATAGAATGTGGTTTCTTTACTGGCAAAATTGGAGTATTATTTCTCCCTTATGAGTATTATTTCTCCCTTATGAAGAAAGGCTGAGGGAGCTGGGTCTCTTTAGTTTGGAGAAGAGGAGACTGAGGGGTAACCTTATTAATGTTTATAAATATATAAAGGGTGAGTGCCACGAGGATGGAGTCAGGCTCTTCTCAGTGGCAAACAATGATAGGACAAGGGGCAATGGGATCAAGCTGGAACACAAGAGGTTCCACTTAAATTTGAGAAAGAACTTCTTCTCAGTGAGGGTAACAGAGCACTGGAACAGGCTACCCAGGGAGGTTGTGGAGTCTCCTTCCCTGGAGACATTCAAAGCCTGCCTGGACACATTCCTGTGCGACCTCACCTAGGCGTTCCTGCTCCAGCAGGGGGATTGGACTAGATGATCTTTTGAGGTCCCTTCCAATCCCAAACAGACAGACAGACAGACATACATACATACATACATACATACATATTCTGATTGACATTCCTGCAAAAGTCCATAGTGCATAAACTTGTTAATCAAAGTCTCTAACCCCACTTTGGCTTCCATGTTTATTGGATGTTGTTTTTCCTTACCGAATTGAAGTCCTGTTTCAGTTCTGTCTCAGTTCTGTTAGTGTAGTGTTGGCTTTACCAGGTACTTTAGCTGCCCATACTAGTGAAAATACAGTATCCAAAATTTCCTTGGAGATTTCTTGCTCACTTTGCTGTTCTGATTGCAGCAAGCAGATCTGTGCTTTCCAAGCATTTTCTTGTGGGATATGCAGCTGAACAGAGTTCTCAGAAAATGTTATTTGAGTTTAAAATTCTTAAGATTCTTCTCTCCCTGATAACCGTTCACTCCGGAGTCTGTATTTTAGAACTCCAGAGGCAAACTTTCAGGCGAGGTCTGATAACCGTATGCAGAGCAGACTTTCAGGAAACAAATTCTCAGAAAAAAAAAATTTAATGGAGTAGAATAGCAGGAGGACTGGCTCAAGCTGGGTACCTGCACAGAGGTTCCGACCTGAGCATAGAAAACCATAGACTTTTATATCTTTGCAAATCATTCGTACCATGATTCAGTCCAATAGCAATATTTCATTTTGAGGTCTTCTTGCTTCTCATTGGATCTTTTTCTCTGATTCCATGTCGGCCTTTATTTTGTTCAGCTTAGACATTATTTATGGTCCATAGCCTTGCAGGTACTGTTTTGTCTGAATAAATCCTTTCTTCTCAGCAAAGTGCAAAATAGGCCCTGTTTTGCAGATGTCTGTAATGTCTCCGTGTTAGCCTTGGATCGTCGTTTTTCCCATTAGTTCTGTTTTTCCAAGCAAAGTGCAAACTAGACCTTATCTTTCAAGTGTTCAGTGTAGTCTGTAGTTGCTTTTGGTAAATATGAGCAGAACTTTGAAATGGAGAAATAAACTTAACGACAGAGTCAGTTATACTGTTAAGCAGCATTCTTTTATTTTATCAGTGCTGGGGAACACTGGGGATCATCCTCCATAAGTGCTCCAAAGACTGGATGCTCTTGCATTGCTTATATTCACATAATTATTACATATGTATTACAATTTTTGAAAATTTTGACATACATCTATACTAAAAAATAACTGATGAAGTTAGTTATAATTGTTTAGTTTCTTACAATACATCTATTAATTATTATTTAAATATAAACTCTGCTTCTAATCAATGTATTACTTAATCTCCTGTCTCTCTCTTGTCATGCAGAAGGATCTAAAACTTGAAAAATATCCCCTCGTTTTGCAGATGGTCAGAAAGCATTTATCACGTCAATTGGTTAATGATGGGTACATCTTTTGTAACTTAATCACGGTATACATGAATTTGGCAGTTTCTCTTCAACTTTACAGCTTAAAATTTTAGCAAATCCAGCTTACCAAGTAACATAAAGAAAAGAGTATATTAAAAAACATACTACTTTATACCGCTAAATGATTCATTACATTTGGTGTGCATCTACTTAAACTAAATGATTAATACTGAACTTGAATTGGGCTCATCCACTGACCTGTGAGTAGTAAAACCATTGCCATACAGCTCACTTATTTAGCAGGGAGAGCTCAAAGTGGGCTCATCTAGGCTGTCATATTCATAGAATGAAGTGGTTGACTCGTAGTCAAATTGCATGCAGTAGGAAAAGTATGCAAAAGACTCACTGCGCTCACAAGTTACTGGCATTCAGTGTGCCATCCTGCTTCCTTGTGGGTCTCCTGGAAGGAGTTCTTGGCCTGGCTATGGCTCAGGCCCTTACCTCCTCTGGAGCCTGGACCAAACTGCTGCTGGTTTGGCTGAGGGGGGGTCGAGTGCATCTGCCACAATCATGCATATTCATTACATTTCCAGGAAATCCTTTACATATGCATTACATTTCTTGGAACCACTTCACATATGGTTTAGTGCTAGAGTTACGTTATTGTTGGACTCAGTGAACCTGAGGATCTCTTGCAAATGAAATGATTATATGATTCTATATGTAAATGTCCCCAGCACATGCGCAGTTCAATGAGTCAGGGGTCTTGCGAGAGTCCTGGGAGGAAGTAAGTCTTTCTCAGCCGCCCTGCTGTTTGACCTCAAGTCCTGGGCAGGCACAGTTCCTTTGTTATTTGGCTTGTAACCGCAAAGACAGTCTGAACTGGTCCTTGTGCTGGTCTCATCACCTTGTCTTCTAAGAGCAAGCGCATTGTGTCTTACCCTGTTTCCCCCAAAATAAGACCTACCCAGAAAATAAACGCTAGCATGATTTTTCAGGATTTTTGAGGATGCTTGAAATATAAGCCCTACGCCAAAAATAAGCCCTAGTTACAGTTCATTAAAAAATGTCAATTTAAATAGTGTCTAGGTAGCTATACATATAAAAAAGTAATAAGTTTTGGAGCAAAAATTAATATAAGACCCTGTCTTATTTTTGGGGAAACAGGGTAGCCTTCTCCTGCTTATCTTAATGAATACCATTCTTTTTACTTAATGCCTAGTAAGTGCCTAACACCTAACATATATGAACCTTAATTTTATTAAATTATTTTATTACTAATTTCAGATTTTTGGTATCACCATCATTCATCACTGCTGGGAGAGGGACAGAGATCAGGCCAACCCCTGTGGAGGGGTTTCTGTTAGATGGAGATTTGTTACTGAACCAGCCAGGAATTTCAAGGGCAGCTCAAAAGTTGAGAGCAGGACCTGCTGAGAGAGGCAGCTCTACAATAACAAGGCCTCAACGTGACGTAAATCAATGGACCTATCAGCGGTGAGACTCCAGTGCATGGACATTTCGTGAACATAGATGATATCCAATCAGTGAATGCATGATCGGAGCGTGGACGGGTGATCAGAGAATAGTTGCATATATAAGGAGGTTTGTTTCTGTAATAAATGGCTTTGCGTGATTCACATTGAATTGGAATGCTGAGTCCTTTATTCACTCCAACAAATGGTGACCCCGACGTGATACTCTGAACGGTGTATCACTACGATCGGGGAAAAGCCTGGAGTGGTCCAGCTGGAGGTGGATCAGCTGGACTGAGAACCGGGAGGAGGCGTACGGACATTCCGCAGACAAATTTGTCAAAGAAATCGCCGGAAAAGGTGAGCGGCTGGGGCAGGAGGAGGGAAGAGTGAAGCTCCTCCTGATATTCTCTCTGTGAGAGGACTTAAATATTAAGAAAGTAACATACATAGACTGTTAGTTTGGTGTAGAACTAACGGCTACCTGGGAGAAACCGAGAAGGCTTTTAAACTTGAACTTTGGGACGATATAGGGCAGAAATTATGGGATAAGGTCAGCAATGGAGATAAAGAAGCTAAATCATTAGTAACTACATCGAAGTTTATAATTACCACCTTAAAAGATCTTAAGGTTGAATGGTCTGCTGCTGCTGGAATTTTTGTAGCGTTGCAGCCTGATAAGAATCCTGAAAGTCGCTGTGAAGTTTACCCGGTTCATGTCTTTGATACCGTCCCTATTCCATCCCCTACTGTGCTTTTGGCATCCCCTATAGCTCAGCAGTCCAGGGCAGGGGGGAGGAAAAATGCCGAGCAGGTGGTCTCCTACACTATTACCCAACCCTGATGAGAATAGCAAGTCCAAAGGATTGGAGTCAGACAACTTTGCCCAAAGAACCTGTGAAAGGTGAGAATGCTAAAGTTGTAAACAAGTGTACTATCAATCCTTTTACCAATTTGTATCTGCCTTTATTGTCTTTTAACCCTCCAACTTCCACGAGAGAGCAGAAGGAGTTGCCGGATAAGAACTGGGCAAAAGAACTGTGTGGAAGATTAGATCAGCTAATAGCGAGTGAATCCAGCAGTCGGCAATGCGGTCATGGTGATCGTGATGGGAAAGGGGATGTGCCTGGGGACTCAGGTTTTACGAATAATTATGATTCTAGAAACTACTGGCGAGAATGTGCACTCTTCCGAACCCCCCTGTTAGTAATGATTCTACAGCACCATTCAAGTCCGCGTTATCTGATGACTTGGATGAAGATGAGGGTTTGCAGCATTTTTTTTTTTTGAAAAGTTAACAGGAAAAAGAGTATGTGTACATGTTTCCCCGAGATCAGATAAAAACCATGAAAGACTAAAGCAAAATTAGACCTATGTAATGTAACAGCTATAGATCATTTAGGATGGAACGATGGGGATTCGTTGAAAGGGGCGGGTATCCCCCAACTCTTGGAAGAGACACTAATTGACACATCACAATAACAGGCGTGATTAGTTTCTGAAATCCTGAGGCAGTCAGCAGACCTCGCATATCAAGCTATGACAGAGGTGCCTGAAACCAACAAAGCAGCCAAATTATTTACAGATATTAATCAGGGTCCCAATGAGAATTACATGCAATTTATTGACCACCTTCAAGATGTCATCAATAAGCAGGTTGAAAACTTAGAAGCTAAGGAAGCACTGGCCTTGAAATTAGCAGTAGAGAATACTAATGTTTGCTATCAACATGTTATTTGCGAGTTTTACAGTACATATTACATGCTTCTGTGTATTGCCTCTCTGAAAATCAAGCAGCTTGTCAGGAATGTGAGTTAATTGTTTTGTGCCGTAAAACCTTCTCCCCATTTTTCCGACTCACGCTGCAAGCAGCCCTGTGTTTCCCTCCCTCCCTCCCTCTTCTCAAGGTCTTTACTTACAAGATGGGGTCAGAAATTACTGTTTTCAGTTGTGTTCCTAAGAAATCGGTATTGGGAGGTGTTTTACAACATAGGAAAGCACTTGGAAATAGGAGAAAATAGGATCTTGTTAAGTATTGAAATTAGTGTTAACTGCTGTGTAAGTTAGATGAATGGGAAAAGCGCCCAGAGAATAGAATCTTGAAGTAAAACTCTGTGTTGCAATTAATGTTGTTTTTAAGGCGAGAAGAGCAGGACAAAAAAAAACTCTACAAGAGATCATTAAATCATTTCAGACAGTTTTACAGGCGGAGCGATTTGAACTTCAACAAGCTGAGAGAGAATTAACTGACAACACACAGGTCACAGTAAACTTGTTAAAGTCTGCAAGATGATTTCCTTATTAACCTGTTTTCTTTGTGGGTATCTGTTTAACCATGATGCAGTTTTGGTAGGTCTTTGTTATATGGTACGATGAGTTCACAAACTGTTAAATCATGAGAATCTGTTGACTCAAAATGTGCGTTTTGTGATAATACAGAAGACCATGAGTAATTTAGTTCTTTACTGAGTGAATGTGATGGTAAAATTTTCGTGTGTAGCAACTGTTATTTTTCTTTCTAGCATGCTAGCTTTATTCCAGTATCCAGACTTGCACAACTCTATGATAGGCTGTGTCTCATCTCGATGTGCTTGATTTGGCTCTTTTGTATGCGCACCATGTAAAGAATCCTGGTTTTGGGATAACAGTTGTAGCGTACCAGATGAGACACTAATAAAAGCCTTGCCCAGTCCAGCTTGCTGCGGCGGCGGGGGAGCGGGTGCCAATTGGGCGCCAGCGTGCACTGCCCTGTTTTGTCAGGGAGACCCAGAGGTACCTCCATCTGGCTGAGTAGTAAGCAGTTCTGTCGAGGGTTTAGATTGCAGGGTGACAACAAAAACCCTGGCAGATGTATTGTTAACCTCCTCTCCCCCCCACTTCCCCCTTTTGCCCCTCCCTCTCCCCCCTTCCCACTAAGGACAGGCGATCGGGAGGGAAAGAAGGACAGAGAGAAGAGAGTTGGAAAAATTAAAGATGTTTTACTAATGCTACTAATAAGAATAGAGAAAATAATACAAAATATACAAAACCAATCTTGTAAGTCTCAGCAACTGCAGAGCCAGCACCCAAAGTCCTGGATTAGACTCTGTAGCCAACCGGAGCTGGATTCAGTCTCTCACTAGGTCTCAGTTCGCAGGGACGACTAGCAAGGTCCTCTCCTAATGTCAACCATAAGCAGAAGGGAAAAGGAAAAGGGTGAGATCCTTGTGATCTCCCACTTTTATATGAAGTATTCACGTGAATGGAATGTTATACACCACTGGTCAGTCTCTGGGTCACCAGTTTCTCGTTGCCCCTCTCACGAGATGTCCATCCGTGCTTATCAATAAGTTTGCATTCAGTTGCTAGGTTTACCAAAACATGTGTCTGGTTCTCCAGGAAAATGCAGCTAATATGAAGGCTTTAGCTGACAGGCAAAATTCACTAAAAGAGAAACTTGTTTTTCAACAAAACCAGGACAAGTTCAAAGGTGCAATGCAAAAATTGAGATATTGTCTTGAATTAGTGTAACTGTGATCCATCTGCATATTTGAACTTGGTATTTGGTTTTTATATCTGAGCTCAGTATTTTAATTTGCAGATATATATATATTTAGTACCAAAATAATTTTATTTGGGGAGATAATTACAAAATGGGAACCGATTCTGCTACTCAAGTACTACCTTGCTCCCCCTTAGGATGTATCCTTACAAATTAGAGTAATTGCTTATGTTGTTACCTAATAATTTTGAGACCAGAAAAGAATTTAAGTTGTTAAACTTTGATTCGCATTGAATTTATGCATTTGTTGGAGGTATGGGAACTAAAACTAAATGCTATGATAGATGTGAATTTGGAAGAGGTTGTATTTAAAAGTTGCTAGAATATGGACTGATTTGGATCTAGGAAAACAGAATAATGGATTTGTGTTTATTATACTGTTTTTTGACATCTGTAAATTGTAAAAGGTAAATGGAGCTAAGTAATGTAACTATTGCTGAGCTACTCGGAATTGCATATAAAGTGTATTATGGTTGGAATGAAATGGGAAAACAAAAAAAGCAAAATATCCCAGGTCTGTGTCAAGTTGCAAGATAAACTCAGCTCATTGTAACTGAGGATTTTGCCAGGGCCTCCTACTTCGTACCAGCAATTATGCCAGCTGCGTGGCCTTGGTACATCTGAACTGCAGCAAGAAGAGAGAGAAAAAAAAAAAAAAAATTGGAAAAACCTGGCTGCCCACTTTCAAGGCGGTGAAAGGGGGGTTTTCTCTCCCCCCCACTGCAGCGATGTAATACTGAATGGAGCAGTCTGGGGGTGAAATTTAAAGGCATCCCTAGCAGATCTGTAGTTCTAATGAAACTGGGAAATTAAACCAAAAATTTGTTAATAGACTTATTCTGTGGTAACTAATTGTGAAAGACTTCTTCGTAAATTCACCATGATAGTTTTTGAGATTGTGGGAAAGAAAGAAAGAAAGACCTTTTTTTTTTTTTTTGAGACCAATGGAATGCCAAATTTGAAACAAAGTTTTACCATATGAATTCTTGTAGCTGCCAGAAAGCCCTGTACATCTCTTGGGTCAAGATTTGTTAAGTAAATTGTAAGTTCAAATAACATTTTCTGAGAATTCTGTTTAGTTGCATGGCCCACAAGAAGCTACTTGGATGGTGAAGATATGCTTGCTGCAAGTGAGACATGTCCAAGGAAATTTGGAATGCTGTATTTCCACTAGTATTAACAGCCAATGTTTTGATAAAGAAAACACTACACTGATAGAACTGAAACAGGACTTCAATCCGGTAAGGGAAAACAATATCCAATAAATATGACAACCAAAATGGAATTAGAGACTTTGATGAATAAATTTCTGACAACCTTAGAAGCTAACTGCATTCGATTGGACTTGCAGATTTGTCTAAGAAACAACCTGTGGCTATTATGGGACAGTATGATGAGATTGCTAACAGACTGATAGATCAATTGTCACTCTGATCAAGAAAATGCAGGGAATGAATTTAAGTCTTAATAGGCCATGATCCTTTTATTATATACGTACCATTTGTGAAATTTAATTCTGATTTTTTTTATTTGTAATCTATGTCCTTGTAAATTGAACTAGCTGGTTTTCTTAACAGCACAGCTGTTGGCATTCATAAATGTAAATTGCTGCAGAACCTTCAAGTCTTTAACATCAGGTCACAGGCCATACTTGGTTTTGGTCTGATCCTACATACTTGCAAAGTTTTTGTTGATGGTTTTGAGAAGTCTCATAAAGCTGTAGTGGTCTGGCATGAAGATAAAAATTGGCATTATTCTGTAAAAATTATTGAAGGTTCAACCCAATTAGCAGAACTTGGCACAGCTTTAAATTACTTAGAGCTTTTTAAGGAGGAACCTCTATATTTGATTTGTGATTTTGAGTACGTAGTCAAGGTCCAACGCATGTATCTGATTCCGAAGCTGTTTGCTTGTTTATTTAAAAACAAACAAACAAAAAACAAACAAACAAACAAAACAAAAAAAAAAAGGGGGGGGGGAGGAGAAGTAGGGGAAACACCACCACAGGGCCAGTTGTCGGAGTCATTGTATGTGATGAAATAATTTGCAAGTATGACCCAAGGCCATGGTAGGTCAGAGGGAACCTACATTGGTTGTGGTCAGGTTGCTGGTCAATGGAGAGGGCCACATCGATTGAAGGCCTGGGGAGGGGGTTGTGTTTGTGGCATTGCAGGGCGGGGATCGGGGTGGATTCCTGCGAGGTGGGTCGGGCCGTGGCTGAGTGGAGATGGCAAGGATTCGGTGAATGCGAATGGACAGGAGGGAGATAAGTTGTGAGGACTGTTTCAGATGTAGACCATGAATCCTGGTTCGGTGTTGTGGATGCTCACAGACCTGGTGATCTAGAAGCCTATTAGCAAGCTCGTGGTGTGCCTTCTGTGGAGAATGACAATTTGAACAAACAGCAGGAGAGTCAAAAAGGCAATATTACGCTTAGATAGTCAATGCACTCTTTCTCACTGATCTAGCAGCTGGTAAAACCTTAGGAGACATATCAAAGTTAAGCTATTGGTCTTTTAAATAGGTTAATCTAACTTCTGAAGTACTAACTCAATTAATAATAGATGTTGATGGTATTGGACATGTTGCTCTACAAAATCACGCAGTTATAGGTTTTCTGCTTTTAACATCAGGATTCTGGTTGTGCTGTATTAACTTGTTTGATTATTCTGGATCTATTAATAAGTGCTTTAGACAAAGTAGAACAGTACATTAATAAGATTGCCGTAGTAAAATTAAGGTTTGACACATAGCTTAAATGTTTTGGAATAAGTGGGTAGTTGTTTGATCTTATTAAATAAGGCTTAGTTGCATTATATGTAACTGTGATTGTTGTGTTAATCATGTGCTGTATATTGCAGTGTATTTCAAAGATGATTCAGCGCGCTGTAAATGGGGTCTGGCTGGTTCAAGAACAAAAAGAGGGGAATTGTGGAGGGGTTTCTGTTAGATGGAGATTTGTTACTGAACCAGCCAGGAATTTCAAGGCCAACTCAAAAGCTGAGAGCAGGACCTGCCGTGGGAGAGAAGCAGCTCTACAATAACAAGACCTCAATGTGATGTAAATCAACGGACCTATGAGCAGTGAGACTCCAGCGTGTGGACAGCTCATGAACATAGATGATATCCAATTAGTGAATGCATGATTGGAGCGTGGACGCATGATCAGAGAATAGTTGCATATATAAGGAGGCTTGTTTCTGTAATAAATGGCTTTGCGTGATTCACGTTGAATTGGAATGCTGAGTCCTTTATTCACTCCAACAAACCCCCACAGCTCTGCTCCTGCGGGACCACCAGTGAGGGTCCTATCCCACAGCATGGCAGAGTAGTGGAGGGGACACCAACTCACTGAGGCAGTAGCCATTGGCCAGCCCCTCCGCTTGTACCATGCATGCCACCAACAACCAGCAATTGCCCAAGGAGCTGGGGGGAGAGAGCAGGAGGGTCAGCACCGTGCATCTCCTCCACGTCCCAGAGACAACTCTGGACTCACCTCGGCATCCTGGGTATCCATTCAACTGATCCGGGAGATGGGGTGCTTGGGGATCACCAGGAAGTGGACGGGGTTTTGAGGAGCCACGTCGCAGAAGACCAGGCACTGCTGGGGGGAGCAGGGTGAGCCCCGCACCCATGGGTGTTGCCCACCCCCCCCCTCTCCCCCGTACAGACACGTGCTCTGCTGTCCTGGTTATCTTGTCGACTTCATAGAGCAAGGGTGTCAAACTCATTTTCACCGGGGACTCCTACAGGAGTACATCTATACAGTCCTAAAATTACATTCGGCCCTTTGTAGGCAACCGCAAGGCTGATGTGGTCCCCAGTGAAAATGAGTTTGACACCCCTGTCATAGAGGATTCTGGCAGGCATGCTGCTGCCTGCTGCGCCTTGCCCACCTCCTCGTCCTGCCCGCTGGGCACCGCTAAGCACCACTGAGGCGGAGGGGCACGCGGGCCTTACGACCTCCCCCCATAGGGATGTGGACCCTGTGGCCTAGGGTGGTGGGGGAATGCGGGAGGCACAGGGAGATACACAGGCCAGGGTGATGTGGGGTGCAGTAGGCACATGGGGGCGATTTACATGGAGGTGATATGCATGGGAGTTATGGGGGATGCACGTGGAGGTGAGGGTGGACACACACGGGTGCTCAGAGGCCCAGTGCAGTGCCGTGTGGGTGCTCACTGCAGGGCTCATGCCCGCCGCAGACCTTGCCCCGAGGTGAGAGCAGCGGCGAGTGAGACACAGGGCAAAGGCACGACCAAACCCCCGGCTTCCCTGCACGCAGAGTCCCCCGCATCGCCCAGCCACGCGCCTGCCCACCTCACCACCTATTCGCCTCTGTCACTCCCATGCCTGGACCCTCGGCGCCTTAAAGGGTCCGCACGCCCCCAGGGTCGACACCTCTGAGCACTATGTAGGCATCACCTACGCACCGGCCCGCTGAACCTCTGCCGGAGAGGAACTCGCCGAGCTCGAGTTCCCACTCGACCCTCCCCGCCGCCAGTGCCCCCTCAAAGACCCTGGGGCGAAGGCTGGGCCAGACGGGGTTTATTGGGTGCTTCAGAAGCCCATGCAGGGACGTTTGTGGCGGGGCTGGGAAGCGGAGAAGAGCTGACTCTGGGAGGAGAGGATGGAGAGCTGGCTAGCCTGGCTGCCGGGGGGGGTGAAATTCGGCCCCCACTACCAGGTAGTCCCGCAGTGCCTTCTGCCGCTCAGCGCAGGCTCTGGGAGGAGAACAGAGCTTCGTCGGGTGCCAGCAATGCCGGGGGACTGCCTCGCCCCGCGCCCGCGGAGAACCTTCCCGGGAGAACATGGGGTCTGGCCGGGGAAGAGCGGCGGTGACAGCTCAGCTCCAACAACTCGGACTGGTGGGTGAGGGAGGGGGTGAAGCTGGCTGAAAGGCTGTGACGACCCCGGGCTTGCTTCTGCTGCCTCTCCTGCAGCGCCCACTGCCTCTGAGCCAGGTTGAAGCTCGTCTTTTCTTCCCACCACTGCCTCCAGTCCCTGAACCAGGCTGCCGTCAGACAGGTGCTCAGGGGGACCGGACCCCCTGCCAGCTCCGGGGTCTGTGGCAGGGCTGGGGGCTCCCAGCACTGGATGCAACCCCCTTCCTGCACGGTCTGGCGCAGCCGCTAGCATGCCTGCCTGTGCAGGGTGCTGGAGATCACTGGCACCCCCAGAGGTGCCTGAGGACTGGAGGAAAGCAAATGTCACTCCAGTCTTCAAAAAGGGCAAGAAGGAGGACCCGGGGAACTATAGACCGGTCAGCCTCACCTCCATCCCTGGAAAGGCGATGGAACAACTTATCCTTGGTGCCATCTCAAGGCATATAGAGGATAGAGGGTCATAAGGGGCAGTCAACATGGCTTCACCAAGGGGAAGTCATGCTTAACCAACCTCATAGCCTTTTATGAGGACATAATGAGATGGATAGATGATGGCAGAGCAGTGGATGTGGTCTACCTTGACTTCAGTAAAGCCTTTGACACAGTCTCTCACAGCATCCTCACAGCTAAACTGAGGAAGTGTGATCTGGACAATCAGGTAGTGAGGTGGACTGTGAACTGGCTGAAGGAAAGAAGCCAGAGAGTTGTGGCCAATGGGGCGGAGTCTAGTTGGAGGCCAGTATCTAGTGGAGTACCTCAAGGGTTAATACTGGGGCCTGTATTATTCAATATATGCATCAACGACTTGGATGAAGGAATAGAGTGCACTGTCAGCAAATTTGCTGATGACACTAAACTGGGAGGAGTGGTTGACACGCCAGAAGGCTGTGCTGCCATCCAGCGAGACCTGAACAGTCTGGAGAGTTGGGCAGGAAAAAATTTAATGAAATATAACAAGGGCAAGTGTAGAGTCTTGCATCTGGGCAGGAACAACCCCAGGTTCCAGTATAAGTTGGGAAACGACCTGTTAGAGAGCAGTGTAGGGAAAAGGGACCTGGGGGTCCTGGTGGACAGCAGGATGATCATAAGCCAGCACTGTGCCCTTGTGGCCAGGAAGGCCAATGGCATCCTGGGGTGTATTAGAAGGGGTGTGGTTAGTAGATCGAGAGAGGTTCTCCTCCCCCTCTACTCTGCCCTGGTGAGACCACATGTGGAATATTGTGTCCAGTTCTGGAGTCCTCAGTTCAAGAAGGACAGGGAACTGCTTGAGAGAGTCCAGCGCAGAGCCACAAAGATGTTTAAGGGAGTGGAGCATCTCCCTTATGAGGAAAGGCTGAGGGAGCTGGGTCTCTCTAGCTTAGAGAAGAGAAGAGAAGAGAAGAGAAGAGAAGAGAAGAGAAGAGAAGAGAAGAGAAGAGAAGAGAAGAGAAGAGAAGAGAAGAGAAGAGAAGAGAAGAGAAGAGAAGAGAAGAGAAGAGAAGAGAAGAGAAGAGAAGAAGACTGAAGGGTGACCTCATTAATGTTTATAAATATGTAAAGGGTGAGTGTCATGAGGATGGAGCCAGGCTCTTCTCGATGACAATCAATGATAGGACAAGGGGCAGTGGGTACAAACTGGAACACAGGAGGTTCCACTCAAATATGAGAAGGAATTTTTTCACCGTGAAGGTGACAGAGCACTGGAACAGGCTGCCCAGGGAAGTTGTAGAGTCTCCTTCTCTGGAGACATTCAAGACCTGTCTGGATGCCTTCCTGTGTATCCTCATCTAGGTGTTCCTGCTCTGGCAGGGAGATTGAACTAGATGATCTTTCGAGGTCTCTTTCAGTCCCTAACATTCTGTGATTCTGTGAGTCTGTGATTCTCTTTCTGGGTGAAGAGATGCTTCTGGCTGAATGTGGGAGACCGGATGTGCCAGGGGGCTCCCTGCAGCTTTTGATAAGCACCTGCAGCCAGCAGCAGTACCGCAGGGACACAGCTGGGCAAAGCCAGTGCAGGCTGGGGGCTGGCACAGTTCTCCTTGGAGCATTTAGCTTCCTCCTGGGCTACTGTGTGATGGATGCACTTGACCTCCCCCCAACCAAACCAGCAGCAGTTTGTTACAGGCTACAGTTTCCAAATTACAAATGCATGTAAATGCAGATCCATTAGCATTACAACAAACTTTCAAACCCTCACCAGTTTTGAATGTGCCCCCACTCACTGAAGAAACACCAACAGAAGGCGTTTGGTTTACCAATGCCTCAGCAAAAAGGATAAATGGTAAATGGCAATACAAGGCTGCTGCATTCAGTATTACCACTGGTGAACAAGTAATAGAAGAAGGTGAAGGGAATGCACAAGTGAGAGAGTTAAGAACATTTTATGTATAAGAGTCTGGTACATGACTAAAAAAATACTCCCTGTTCATCACGAGGAATTCTTCAATGCTGCAATGACATTTAATATTACTAAAGCTATTTGCTTAAAAAAAGCTTGCACACATTATCATTGCATATATATAATATTAATTTAACACTTAAACCGCTGATCTACAACACACTGCATATTTATGACACAGAGGCAAGAGGTAACTGCACTACCACTCTATGAGCTGATAAAGTGGATTCACTGTAGTCAGGGGGTGGAATGTGACAGATGCACTTGACCCTCCCCCAACCAAACCAGCAGCAGTTTGCTACAGGCTCCAAAGGAGGTAAAGGCCTGAGCTGCAACTAGGCCAAGAATTCCTTTGAGGAAACCCACAAAGGAACAGAATGACATAGTGAACACCAGTAAGTTATGGGTGCAAGGAGTCTTTCCCACTGTATGCAATTTGACTACGAGCCAACCACTTTATTCCATAAATATAACAGCCTGGGTCAGCCTACTTTGAGCTCTCTCTGCTCAACAAGTGTGGCTGTATGGAGATGATATTTTACTACTCACAGATCACTGGATGAGCTCCATATAAATTTCATATAAATCATTTAGCTAAGTAAATGCATATTATAATATTCCACCACCACGTGGCAAGATTCATAATTTTAAGTCTTTTAATGTGTCAGCTGGCAGACTCTTATTTTCCCCATCTTCAAGAGTTGAACTTACCCTCCACACTGACTGAGGTGATATTGTAAACTCAGCAAATTAATAACTCTTAAAACCACTTTTAAGGTTTTAAAAGTAGCATTCCTTTATTCCACACTGGGACCCCACTGGGGATATTCCACCATGAGTGCACCAACAACTGATCATTTTTGCTTTGCTTATATTGACAGAAAAATTACATATTCATTACAGTTCTTGGAAATTTTTAACATAGAGTGCACCTATACCAAGAAATGATTACATAAACATCTAGTTATTTTGCGGTCTTTGCTGCCATCTAGCATTCTTCAGCTTGTATTGCAGACTCTTACAGCCTGGTCGCATTTTCCTCTTCAAGGGTCTTCCCATCGTGTCTGGCAAATGACCTCTCCTCGTTGGCAACTCCTCGATCAAGTGCAGTATATACCTACTTATATAAGCTATTATTTGAGCCACACCTGTGTTTTTTTCTAATTAATTATTACTTTATCATCCTGTTTCAGGTCCTCCTTCTAAAGACTGGATCCTGTTCCTAAAGAATATGTTGTAAATCTCTAATACAAGGTCTGCTTACATAGTGAACTTCAGGTGGAATTTAAATAAATACCATTTTTTTAATGAAGTCAAACCAGATTCAACTTCTGTAGCAGGGAGAGAGACATGAGTGTGTTGCGGTTGAGACGGACAAACGACATAGACCAAGTTGCAAATGATTTGGCTGCTTTGTCGCTTTCAGGCACCTTTATCATAGCTTGATATGCGAGGTCTCTTGACTGCCTCAGGATTTCAGGAATTTATCGTGCCTGTAGTTGTGGTGTGCCAATTAGTGTCTCTTCCAAGAGCTGGGGGGTAAATCCCAGCTTTTTGGTAAGTTCGGTTTACGCTCTGAAACTCTACCCCCACCCTCAGGAATTTGCTCTGCAGCAGCGTGGGAGGGGGGCGGGGGCAGACTGGGGGGACCTAAATTTATAGGAATTACGTTATTTAGCTCAGTCTGGCTCACCACAGGAGGATCCTCCCCACCTAAATCTCCAGGCAAGGGGGGATAGGAAAAAAAAATGTCCACTTTTTCCTTCTGCGACTGATAGCGGCGGGGCAGAAGGTTGAACTGTGATTAATGGTGGTGACGCAGATGGCGGAACCGCGACTGATGATGGTGGAGCAGACGTTTGAGCCGTGATTGATGACAGCGGAGCAGTCGGTTGAACGCACTGCTCTGACCGGTGCTCCGGGGGCCCCTCCCGAGATCGTATATAACCCAACGCTGTTTTTTCATGTGAGTCTTTCATAGCTTTTATCTGATTTCGGGGCCACACATACGTACGCTCCTCCTCTATTCCTTTTAACTTTCCAAGAAAGTGTCGCGGATCCTTATCCGTATCAGATCATATGGACTTGGGCGGTGTTGACGAACCTTTAGTAACAGGGGGGGTCGGAGTAGTACTTAATCTCGCCTTTTCCTCCGAATCTGGCCCAGGAGAGCCAGGAAGACCATCCCTCCCCACTGTCTCTGCATGTTTCCGTTGCTCTTTTAATCCTCTGAAAGTCTCTAGCAACAAGTGACATGTTGTTAACAGTTCAGTTGTTTCTTTGCATCTTTCACTAGTGCTTTGCCCCATAGTAACACAGTCCTTCCTTCGTAAAGTCAGTTCCAGAGGGCTAATACCCTGCTTCTTCAGAAGCAACTTTCATGTAGATAATATAATACCCCCCCCGTTCCCGGTAGCTCACCAACTCTTAGTGTGGTGTCTTTTCAACGATCCGGATCTTCGGTAGCTCTCCTCGGCTGCTCTATCAGCTGTACCGGGCTCCGTCTCCACAGCTCGTCTTCAGCTGTCACAGCTTCACCGCTGTCTCTTCTTCATGCGAGATCCTTCTTCATACAGGATCACGTAGGGGTCACCATATGTCACGGCTGAGACGGACAAACGACATAGACCAAGTTCTTCCAGGATGAAAGTAGTAGATGCCATTTATTGCCACAAGTGCATTTTTATACAGTTTTACCAATTCATGTGTCTCTTCACTATTGTTTACAAGTTACAGCAGTAACATCTCATTGGCTAATTTTGCTATCATCAGTGTTACTCTTCTATCCCCTTCTCTCTCACGGGTACATCCTTAATATCTCCGGATACTCCTTTACTCCCATCTTTCTCATGGGTAGGCCTTCATATCTTCAAGGCTAATTTCTCTTACCATGCCCTCCGTCAGGGAATCCACGTACCCACCGTAGTCCCCCACACTAGGGCTAGGATCACAGTCATGACAGGCAGGGTCCTCTTCAGATGCCGGTCACCTGTTCTGTCTGCCCCTCCTTGCAGGTACACCCCTCTCATTTATGGAACGTGCAAAAATTATCAGCAACCTTGGCTGGACCTCTTCTGCATACCATTGTTACCATTATCAGGTCTGGAGCAAACAGTGTCTGGAAAACATGCAGCCAACTTCAGAAAAGTGCAGTTACTTAGAAGAACTTAGCCAAAAGGAAAATTCACTGAAAGAGAACTGGTCTTGGTTTAAACAAAACCAGGACAGAAGGCATCTGCATGTGTGAGACTATAATGTTAGCAATAGTAAAAGACTTTCTCCTGAACTGGGAAACAGGGGGTTGAGTTATTTCATTTTGTGGTCAGTCTCTACAGAAACAGTGATTTGGTAAACCAACTTTTAACTTGTATACAATATAAAGTGAAGACAGTTAGTTCACACTTTATTTTGGTATGCATATGTGATCATGCAGTTGAGGAGGAGAAAGATCAATGAAATAGAAGTGAACGTGTTTGTAGAGATAACTAGAAAAAACTGTCACCTGCCAAAAAATGACACATAACCATTTTCTTTATTATCAGGCAAAGAGGCAATAAAAGCATTTTCTGGGAGTATTAATTTCAAATAAAAGTGGTGTGCAGAAATGAACTGGTTGTTGAGACTAGGGAAGGTGGGAAATGCTGCGTGCCTGTATGTCATTGTTTAGCCCTGGTTTTCCCAGCCAGCAGCTAGAACCACATGCTGCTCACTCACCCCTCCCCTGCCCCCAGTGGGATGGAGAGGAGGATTTAAAAAAAAAAAAGCAATAAAGGCAAAAAACTCGTGGGTTTAATCAGGCAGCAAGGAGAAAAGAAAGAACAAATAAGCGGTAACATAACAGCACTGGTCAAGGAACCCACAAAGACGATAGTCTCCAGCAAGTGATGAGCACAGCAGTGACTGCAGAGGAACCACGGGAGGTTTAAACGCGGTGAACCGACGTGCACAGCAGTGGCTATGGTAAGAACTGAGGCTGGGCATGGATTGGAGAGAGGAGGGGGAGATTCCGATCCTGCCAAAAGAGTCGCAGTGAAAGTGCTGATCTCGAGAGAGGGGCTGACCCGGAAGGGGCGTTGCCAAGAGCAACCGGGGAAGATTTAAATGTCCTCCTAGGGAGCACAGGTAACCAGGTCTAGTGAACAGGGCAGAAGCAGTTCGTGCAGGCAGTTTAAGCAGGCAAGGCAAGCTCAAGTGATTTATCTCACTTGGTTGTTGTCACCCTCACAGAAGGAGCTGACTATGGTATCCACTTGGGGCAAAGGTGAGTACTCTGCACTCAACAGGAAAGAGGCAGCAACTCAGACAGAGCTGCTATGGGAACATGCAGCTACCCAGATCTCAGGCTGCAGAGAATGCCAGAGCCTTTCACTGGTATGGAGTGGTAATACAGAAAACAGTTGTGTGAGGTGTGAGCAGGTGGATGACCTGCTCAGTCTGGTAGTGGAGCTGAGAGAAGAGGTGGAAAGGTTGAGAAGTATCAGGGAGCTGAAAAAGAAAATTGACCGGTGGGATCAAGCCCTGGCTGCCCAGGGGCGGGTAAGACCACCAGCAAGAAACAAAGATCAAGGGATTCCTGTGTCCTCCCCTTGCCTGACTGAAGAAAGCAGGTCAAGGGAAAGGGATGAATGGAAGAAAGTCCACACACAGGGTGGCAGGAAAAACACCCTCCCCACCTTCCTAGGTGCTGCTGTCCAACAGGCATGAGGCTCAGGATGTGGAATGCAGCAACATGAGGAATAAGGGGAAATAGCAGTGAGTTCCTGCCCCGGGGCAGAAAGAGGAGGGTTCCTACTGTGACCACTCCACCCCTCCAGGTTCCCTTGCAAAGCAGGTATGAGGCCTTGTAAGTGGAACTAAACAACAACATTGAGGGAGGTGGTTCCATTAAGTTGGAGGTGCTGCAGAGGATAAGTCACCCTGCACCCTCCATTAAAACAGCTCCCACAAAGAAAAAAAGGTGGGTTGTGGTTGTAGGAGATGTCCTATATGCAGGCCCACTTCTTAGGAAAGTCTGCTGTCTCCCTGGGGCCAGGGTCAAAGATGTAAAAAGGAAACTTCCTGCCCTGGTTAGGCCCTCAGACTACTATCCATTAATAATTTTTCAGGTAGGCAGTGATGAAAACTAAAGACAATCAAGAGAGACTTCAGGGCCTTGGGATGACTGGTCAAGGTATCAGGAGCACTGTCCCAACAGTTGCAGGGTACAACAAGGAAAGATACAGGAAGAGACAGCAGATTAATACCTGGCTACAGGACTGGTGTCACTGACAGAATTTTGGGTTTTTTGATCATGGGCCAGCTTGCAGGGTACATCAAGGAAAGATACAGGAAGAGACAGCAGATTAATACCTGGCTACAGGACTGGTGTCACTGACAGAATTTTGGGTTTTTTGATCATGGGCCAGCTTACATGGCACCTGGCCTGCAAATGACAAATGGGATGCACTTGTCTCAAAAGGGGAAAAGGATCCTGGGGCAGGAGTTAGCAGGACTTATTGAGAGGGCTTTAAACTAGATTTGAAGGGGGAGGAAACCAGGTGTGGCAGAGGCAAACCCAAGGGTGACATGCCAGCATCTGAGGGTAGTGCTAATGAGGCCCTTGGGTCTGCTGACCCCGTGGAATCAATGGCTCAGCTGAACTGCATCTATATGAATGCACACAGCATGGGCAACAAACAGGAAGAACTGGAAGCCCTTGTGAGGCAGAGAAACTATGATTTAATTGACATCTCAGAAACATAGTGGGATGAGTCTCATAACAGGAGCACTGCAGTGGATGGCTATAAACTCTTCAGAAGGGGTAGGCGAGGAAGGAGAGGAGGTGGGGTAGCCATGTATGTTAGGGAGGGTTTTGATTGTCTGGAACTTGAGGAGGGTGATGATAGGGTTGAGTGTCTATGGGTGAGAATAAAGGGGAAGGGCAACAAGGCAGACATCCTGGTGGGGGTCTCTTACAGACCAGGATAAAGAGGCAGACAAAATATTTTGCAGGCAGCTGGGAGAAGTCTCCTGATCACTAGCCCTTGTTCTTATGGGGGAGATCAACCTACCAGATGTCTGCTGGAAAAAAAACACAGCAGAGAGGAAGCAGTCTAGGAGGCTCCTGCAGTGCATGGAAGACAACTTCCTGACAGAGCTGGTTAGTGAGCCAACTAGGGAAGGAGCCCCACTGGATCTCTTGTTTGTAAATAGAGAAGGGTTCGTGGGCAACATGTTGGTTGGAGGTCACCTTAGGCACAGTGATCGTGAAATGATTGAGTTAGTTATCCTTGGAGGAGTTAGAAGGGTAGTTAGCAGAACTGCTACTTTAGGCTTCCGAAGGGCAGACTTCGACCTCTTCAGAAGGCTGGTTGACAGAGTCCCTTGGGAGACAGTCCTGAAGGACAAAGGACTCCAGGAAGTCTGATCTCCCTTCAAGAAGGTAATCTTAGAGGCTCAGGAGCAGATAGTCCCAGTGTGCTGGAAGGCAAGCCGGTGGGGAAGGAGGTCAATCTGGCTGAATAGAGAGCTGCGTCTGGAACTTAGGAATAAAAAGAGAATTTATGACCTTTGGAAGGAGGGGCGGGCCACTCAAGAGGAATACAAGAATTCTGTGAGGCTATGCAGGGAGAAAATCAGAAGGGCCAAAGCCCAACTAGAGCTAAGCCTGGCCACCACTGTGAAAGGCAACAAGAAATGTTTCTATAAATTCATTAGGTCGGGAGAGGTTCTCCTTCACCTCTACTCTGCCTTGGTGAGACCACACGTGGAATATTGTGTCCAGTTCTGGGCCCCTCAGTTCAAGAAGGACAGGGAACTGCTGGAGAGAGTCCAGCGCAGGGCAACAAAGATGATTAAGGGATGTCACGGCTGAGATGGACAAATGACATAGACCAGTTTCTTCCAGGATGAAAGTAGAAGATACCATTTATTGCCACAAGTGCATTTTTATACAGTTTTACCAAGTCATGTGTCTCTTCACTATTGGTTACAAGGTACAGCAGTAACATCTCATTGGCTAATTTTGCTATCATCCATGTTACTCTTCTACTCCCTTCTCTCTCAAGGGTACATCCTTAACATCTCCGGATACTCCTTTACTCCCATCTTTCTCACGGGTAGGCCTTAATATCTTCAAGGCTAATTTCTGTTCCCATGCCCTCCGTCAGGGAATCCAAGGACCCACCGTAGTCCCACAAAGGGAGTGGAACATCTCCTTTATGAGGAAAGGCTGAGGGAACTGGGTCTCTTTAGCTTGGAGAAGAGGAGACTGAGGGGTGACCTTATTAATGTTTACAGATATATAAAGGGTGAGTGTCATGAGGGTGGACCCAGGCTCTTCTCAGTGACAACCAATGGTAAGACAAGGGGTAATGGGTTCAAACTGGAACACAAGAGGTTCCACTTAAATTTGAGAAGAAACTTCTTCACAGTGAGGGTAGCAGAACACTGGAACAGGCTGCCCAGGGAGGTTGTGGAGTCTCCTACTCTGGAGACATTCAAAACCCGCCTGGACACATTCCTGTGTAGCTTCATGTAAGTGTTCCTGCTCCAGCAGGGGCATTGGACTAGATGATCTTTTGAGGTCCCTTCCAATTCCTAACATTCTGTGTTTCTGTGAACAAGAAGAGGGCTAAGGAGAATCTCCATCCCCTGATGGATGCAGAGGGAAACAGTGACAGAGGATGAGTGAAAGGCTGAGGTACTAAATACCTTCTTTGCCTCAGTCTTTAACAGTCAGAACAGTTGTGCTTCAGGTACCCAGCCCCCTGAGCCAGAAGACAGGGATGGGTAGTAAGATGAAGCCCTAATAATTAAAGAGGAAATTGTTAGCGACCAGCTACACCACTTGGACACGCACAAGTCTATGGGGCCAGATGGGATACACCCAAGGGTGCTGAGGGAGCTGGTGGAGGTGATCACTAAACCACTTTCCATTTTCGGTCAGCAATCTTGGCTAACTGAGGAGGTCCCAGTTGACTAGAAGTTGGCAAACGTGATGCCTATCTACAAGAAGGGTCGAAAGGAGGATCTGGGCAACTGGAGACCTGTCAGTCTAACCTCGGTGCCAGGGAAGGTCCTGGAGCAGATCATCCTGAGGGGCATCACATGGCACATACAAGAGAACCGTATTATCAGGTCCAGTCAACATGGGTTTATGAAAGGCAGGTCCTGTTTGACCAATCTGATCTCCTTCTATGACAAGGTGACCCAACTAGTAGATGAGGGAAAGGCTGTGAATGTTGTGTACTCAGGCTTCTGTAAGGCCTTTGACACCGTATCCCACAGCATTCTCCTGGAGAAGCTGGCCTGGATGGCCTGGATGGGTGCACTCTTTGATGGGTAAAGAACTGGTTGGAGGACCAGACCCAAAGAGCTGTTGTGAATGGAGTCAAATCCAGTTGGTGGCCAATCACAAGTGGTGTTCCCCAGGGCTTATTAATGGGGCCAGTTCTGTTTAATCTCTTTATCAGTGATCTGGATGAGGGTATTGAGTGCACCCTTGCTAAGTTTGCAGATGACACCAGGTTGGGTGGGAGTGTTGATCTGTTGGATGGTAGGAAGGCTCTACAGAGGGATCTGGACCAGCTGGATCATTGGGCTGAGGCCAGTTTTATGAAGTTTAACAAGGCCAAGTGCCAGATCCTGCACTTGGGTCACAACAACCCCATGCAACGCTACAGTCTCGGGGAAGAGTGGCTGGAAAGCTACTTGGCAGAAAGGGATCTGGGGATGTTGATTGACAGCAGGCTGAATATAAGCCAGCAGTGTTCCCAGGTGGCCAAAAAGACCAACATCATCCTGACTTCTCCCTGGATAGATGAACTTAGTAAATACGGGTATGGTTTTCCTGAAAGTCTGATCTTCCATGATTTTTGATCATCTGAACTTAGAGCTCTTACAGGTTGTGGAATAATTACTGAGGGAGTAAATTACAGAAACTAATTATGAAGGATCCACTTATTGAGAAGTTATATCCACATCTTCAGCATATAAGGCAGCTGCACGGCAGGGAAGAAATAAATCTGCTCTGTATGGTTTCACTCCCCCACCTGGCCTGCATTCTTAGATGGTAGTGCATGGGGAAGCCCAATGTACTGGCAGTTAAGAAGTATGGGGGAGTGGATTGGTGTGAAGATACTGCAGCCTGTGTAAAAAGGCAGGTACAGGAACCAGATGGTATAGCTGCTGCCAATTTTTAAGATAAGGTATAGCTGCTGTCAGTTAAAAAGAATAAATGTTCATCCAAAGTGCTAGTTACTGAGCGAAAAATTTGTCTGGTGGATGAACTTTGCTCATTATAATCTCACTACAATACCAAAACACACCTCCATCTCAAAGGATACCTACCTCCAGTGCAATTTTAAGCATGCTCAGTATCACCATTTACTGCAGGGTGACAATAAACCATGGCAGATGCTCTCTGTTAACCCCCTGCCCTCCCTTCTAAGGAAAGGTAACGGGAGGAAAAGGGAGAGAGACTTACAAGTTGGAAATGTTTTAAATGCTTTACTAATACAAAATATACAAAACCAATCTTGAATTTCCCAGGGTAGTGCAGCATTGCCCATGGTGGAGCTGGTGTGGCTCCAGCGGCTGCAGGACAGGCACCCAGAAGTCCTGGGCTGGAATCCACAGTAAACCAGAACGAGATTCAGGAATGCAAGGTCTGGAATCAGGCCTTGGATCACAGGTGTGAAAGGCAGGGTCCTCTTCAGATGCCAGCCATGGTCGAAGAGAGCGAGACCCTTGTGATCTCCCACTTATACAGGGTGTATGACGTGTATGGGATGGAATACTCAGTTGGTCGATTTTAGTCACCTGCCCTGTTTGCCCCTCTTTGCAAATACAGAATCACAGAATGTTAGGAACTGGAAGGGATCCCGCAAGATCATCTAGTCCAATCCCCCTGCCAGAGCAGGAACACCTAGATGAGGTTACACAGGAAGGCGTCCAGGTGGGTTTTGAATGTTTCCAGAGAAGGAGACTCCACAACCTCCCTGAGCAGCCTGTTCCAGTGCTCTGTCACCCTCACTGTGAAGAAGTTTCTTCTCAAATCTAAGTGGAACCTCTTGTGTTCCAGTTTGAACCCATTACCCCTTGTCCTATCATTGGTTGTCACCAAGAAGAGCCTGGCTCCATCCTTGTGACACTCACTCGTTGTATATTTGTAAACATTAATAAGGTCGCCCCTCAGTCTCCTCCAAGCTAAAGAGACCCCAGCTCCTTCCGCCTTTCCTTATAAGGGAGATGCTCCACTCCCTTAATCATCTTTCTGGCTCTGTGCTGGACTCTTTCAAGCAGTTCCCTGTCCTTCATGAACTGAGGGGCTCAGAACTGGACACAATATTCCAGATGTGCTCTCACCAGGGCAGAGCAGAGGGGAAGGAGAACCTCTCTCAACCTACTAACCACCCCCCTTCTAATACACCCCAGGATGCTGTTGACCTTCCTGGCCACAAGGGCACAGTGCTGGCTCATGGTCATCCTGCTCTCCACCAGGACCCCCAGGTCCCTTTCCTCTACACTGTTCTCTAATCGGTCGTTCCCCAACTTATACTGGAACCTGGGATTGTTCCAACTCAGATGCAAGACTCTACACTTGCCCTTGTTATATTTCATTAAATTTTTCCCCACCCAACTCTCCAGCCTGTCCAGGTCTCTCTGGATGGCAGCACAGCCTTCTGGCGTGTCAGCTATTCCTCCCAGTTTGGTGTCATCAGCAAACTTGCTGATAGTACACTCTAGTTCCTCAACCAAGTCATTGATTAATATATTGAATAGTACTGTTCCCAGTACTGACCCTTGAGGCACTCCACTAGATACAGGCCTCCAGCTAGACTCCGCCCCATTGACCACGAGTCTCTGGCTTCTTTCCTTCAGCCAGTTCCCAGTCCACCTCACAACTTGATCATCCAGTCCACACTTCCTCAGTTTAGCAGCGAGGATGCTGTGGGAGACTGTGTCAAATATTTTGCTGAAATCAAGACAGACCACATCCACTGCTTTGCCATCATCTAGCCACCTCGTTATGTCCTCATAAAAGTCTATCAGGTTGGTCAAGTATGACTTTCCCTTGGTGAAGCCATGTTGACTGGCCCTAATGACTCTCTTATTCTTGATATGCCTTGAGATGGCACCAAGGATAAGTCGTTCCATCACTTTCCCAGAGATGGAGGTGAGGCTTTCCTCCAGTCCTCAGACACCTCTCCCATTTCCCAAGACTTGGCAATGATGATTGAGAGTGACCTAGCAATGACCTCAGCCACCTCCCTCAGCACCCGTGGGTGCACCCCATCTGGACCCATGGATTTATGAATGTCCAGATTGCTTAACTGCTCCCTAACCGAGTCCTCAACAACTAAGGCAGACTCCTCCATTGTCCTGACTTCCTCTGGGGCCTCAGGGGTACGGGGCTCCGCAGGACAGCCTCCAGCAGTGTAAACAGAAACAAAGAAGGCATTCAGTAACTCTGCCTTCTCTGTATCTTCTGTCACCAGGGCACCCACCTCATTCATCAGTGGGCCTACATTGCCTTTGGTGTTAGTTTTATCTCCCATGTATTTGAAGAAGCTCTTTCTGTTGTCCTTGACTGCTCTTGTAAGGTTTAATTCTAAGGAGGCCTTAGCATTTCTTGTTGCTTCCCTACATCCTCTGACAACAGCCTTATATTCTTCCCAAGTGGCCAGCCCCTCCTTCCATGATCTGTAAACTCTTCTCTTCCACTTCAGTTTGCCCAGCAATTCCCTGTTTAACCAAGCATGTCTCCTGGCTCCCTTCCTTGACTTCCTACCTGTCAGGATGCTCTGATCTTGAGTTTGGTAGAAGCAGTTCCTGAATGCTAACCGACTATCTTGGGCCCCTTTACCTTCAAGCAGCCTTGCCCATGGGATTTCTCCTAGCAATTGTTTGAAAAGGCCAAAGTTTGCCCTGCTGAAGTCCAGGGTTGCAATTCTGCTTGCTATTCTGTTCCTGCCACATGAGATCCTGAACTCCACCATCTCATGGTTGCTGCAGCCAAGGCAGCCCTCAACCTTTACTGCTTCAACCAAACCCTCCTTGTTAGTGAGGATGAGGTCCAGTAGCACTCCTCTCCTAGTTGGCTCATCCACCATTTGCATCAGGAAATTATCATCGATGCACTGGAGGAACCTCCTGGACTGTGGCTGGCTGGCCGAGTAGTCCTTCCAGCAAACATCAGGGTAGTTAAAATCCCCTGCAACAACCAGGACCTCTAATTGTGAGGCTGTTCTCAGCTGCCTGTAGAATGCCTCATCAACTTCCTCACCCTGATCTGGTGGCCTGTAATAGACACCCACAATAATATCACCCCTGCCATTCCCCTCTCACAGGACATGCAAAATTTTATCACTAACCTTAGCTGCTATAGCAATAAATCTAAACCTGGGCCTCTTCTGCATACCGTTGGTACCCTTATTTGGTGTCAGAAGTGTGATAAGAACCCATACCTGGATTGTTCCCTGTTGTTGAATTTACTAAAAGATTATAAGGCTTGCCCGAGTCCTGAGGGTCTTAAGTGGGCCTCTGGATTCTGGTCGTGTCCAGATATTGTAACTCAGCGAATAAGGAACTTGGCAAAAGAAAATAGGTTTAAGCTCGGAAAAGGTAAAGCAATTGTGTGTGCTGTATTAGGTGCAGCATTGATAGCTGGTCAGAAAGATAAAGAAACTGACCAGGCGGTGATTAAGTCATTGCAGACAGAATTGGCAGTAGAGTGTTCTAAGTGGCAACAAGCAGAAAAAGAGTTGGCTGATAACAAACGAATCATAGAAAATTTGCAGAACAATTAACGAGATGCCTTTTCAAGAGAAAGGCAGATAAGCTTGAAATTGGCTAATTATGAAGATTTGGAAAGTGATCCGGGGTTTTCCAACCCAGTAAAAGAAACTTCTCTTACAGCAAGGGATGTAGCTCCTCTTTACCCGTGGAGAGAATTGGAGGTTGTGTCAAAATGCGATCCTACTCCCAAGCTTCGGCCACTTGTTAAAACTGAAATTGTACATGACGGTGGGGAAGCCGAGCCCACCATTGTCACTAAAGAAATACCGTATACAGTCACTGAGCTAGTAAAGTTACAGGAAAAATATAGCAGGCTGGCTACGGAGACTGAGACGGAATACGTGTGGAGAGTTTCTCTGACTGGTGGTGGCAGAATAAGGCTTTCTGAGGAAGAATCTCGAGGATATTGGGGTCCTGGCGTATTTCTAACAGTAGAAGATGACAGGGAGCCTTGGTCCCTGACCCAGAGAGCTGTGTATTGGGCCGGTGGTTTAGACCCTTTGGAGAGGGGAGACCCACTTGCTATTCCTACCTCTGGGGTAAGCCAGCTTACTGAGAGCATTCAGAAAGCAGCTTGTCTTCAGCTGATGCATGATAGGCATTTGGTTCCTCACCAGCCCTCTCCAATGTTGCTGTTTGCTGACCCTGACAGGATGACCCCCTTAATTAGAGGGTTACCTGACTCGTTAAAAGTCTATGCCATACAAATCCAAGATCGTCTGAGAGCCACCACAGCAGGGGGGCCTCAGGCTGGACCGGGTCTCTCTTGGGGAGAGATTGCACGGGAGTTGATTAATTATGGCCAGCGTATGGGGTTCGTCGGTAAAGACGTTAAGTCTCAAGTAGCAGTGTGCCGAACTGAAGTAGAGGCAAAATTCCCTTGCCCCCGATCTAAGAATTTTACAGGGGTAGGTTAAAGGCATCAGTGTTGGAAATTAGGTCTGGATAAAGGTATTCCCCGAGAACTGATGGATGGTTTGCCCCTCCCCAATTTACAGCTGCTTGTAAAGATGTGGAAACCAGCAAAAACAGATCAACCAGGAAAGCTACAACATAGAAATAACCTGTGGCTATGGTTGGACAGTATGATGAGAATGCTACTAGACTGATATACCAACTGTTACTCTGATCAAGAAAATGCAGGGAATGAATTTAAGTCTTAATAGGCCATGATCCTTTTGTCATATATGTACCATTTGTCAAATTAATTCTGATATTTTTTTATCTGCAATCTATATCCTTGTAATTTGCACTAGCTGATTTTCTTAATAGCACAACTTTTGGCACGCATAAATGTAAATTTCTGCAGAACCTGCAAGTCTTTAACATCAGGTCATAGGCCATACTTGTATTTGGTCTGATCCTACATACTTGCACAGTTTTTATTGATGGTTCAGGAAAGTCTCATAAAGCTGTAGTGGTCTGGTGTGAAGATAACAATTGGCATCATTTTGTTAAAATTGTTGAAGGTTCAACCCAATTAGTGGAACTTGGCACAGTTTTGCATGCCTTAGAGTTTTTTAGGGAGGAACCTCTAAATTTGGTTCATCAACAACCATCAACAAAAACTGTGTGAGCATTTTGAATAAGACCGAATACAAGTACGGTCTATGGTCTGATATCAAAGACATGCAGATTTTGAAGCAATTTACATTTAGGCATGCCAAAAGCTATGCTGTTAAGAAAATCAGCTAGTGCAATTTGCAAGGACAGAGATTGTGAATAAAAAAATCAAAATCTGCTTTCACAAAAGGTACTTATATGACAGACAGATCGCAACCTACTAAAGCCTGAATCCGTTCTCTGCCTTTTTTGATCAGAGTAACAATCAATTCCAGGGGCGCAGTAATAGTTTTACGAAAAGAATTGGGCAAAAAAATCCATTCCAAGTATATCTGTCTGTTTGCATTCTCATTATACTGTCCCACAATAGCCACAAGTTGTTTCTATGTTGTAGCTATAAATAGACAAATCGCAAGTCCAATCGAATGTAGTTAGCTTGTAAGGCTGTCATAAATTTATTCATCGAAGTTTCTAACTCCATTTTGGCTGTCATATTTATTGGATATTGTTTTCCCTTACCGGATCGAAGTCCTGTTTCAGTTCTATCAGTGTAGTGTTTGATTTATCGAAACATTGGCTGTTAATACTAGTGGAAATACAGCATTCAAAATTTCCTTGGAGCTTTCTCACTTGAAGCAAGCAGATCTGCACCATCCAAGCAGCTTCTTGTAGGACATGCAACTAAACAGAATTCTCAGAAAACGTTATTTGAGGTTACAATTACTTAACAAACCTTGACCCAAGAGAGGTATAGGGCTTTCTGTCAAGTACAAGAATTCATATGGTAAAACTTTGTTCCAAATTTGACATTCCATTTGTCTCAAAAAATGGCCTTTCTTTCATTCTCTCCCATGATCTCAAAGACTATCACAGTGAATTTACTAAGAAGTCTTTCACAACAAGTTACCACAGAATAAGTCTGGTAAAAAAAAAAAAATATTTTTTTTTTAGTTTAATTTCCCAGTTTCATTAGAACTGTGGATCTGCTAAGGATGCCTTTAAACTTCACCCTCCAGACTGCTCTATTCAGTATTACAACATCACTGCAGTGGGGGGGACAGAAAACCTCCCTTTCACAGCCCTGAAAGCGGGCAGCCAGGTTTTTCCTTTTTTTTTTTCCTTTCTCTTCTTGCTACGGTTTAGATATGGCGAAGGCCATGCAGCTAGCATAATCACTGGTATGAAGTAGGAGGCTTTGGCAAACTCCTCAGTTACAATGAGCTGAGTTTATCTTGCAGCTTGACACAGGCCTGACATTTATGTTCAAATACAGGCCTGGGATATTTTGCTTTTTTGTTTTACCATTTCATTACAACCATAATACACTTCTTACGCAATTCCAAGTAGCTCAGCAATAGTTACATTCCTTAGCTCCATTTACCTTTAAAAATTTACATATGTCAAAAACCAGCATATTAAACATCAATCCATTATTCCATTTTCCTAAATCCAAATCAGTTCATATTCTAGCAACTTTTAAATACAACCTCTTCCAAATTCACATCTATCATTGCATTTAGTTTTAGTTCCCATACCTCCAACAAACACATAAATTCAATGCGAATCAGAGTTTAACAACTTCAGTTATTTTCTCATCTCAAAATTATTAGATAACAATAAGAGCAATTACTCTAATGTATAAGGATGCATCCTAAGGGGGAGAAAGGTGGTATTTTAGCAATGGAACCGTTTCCCATTTTTTAATTATCTCCCCCAAACAAAATTCTTTTGGTGTTGGAGCGATAAAGGACTCAGCATTCTGATTCAATGTGAATCACGCAAAGCCATTTATTACAGAAACAAGCCTCCTTATATACGCAACTATTCTCTAATCACGCATCCACGCTCCAAGCATGGATTCGCTAAATGAGTATCATGGGCAGTCCACACGCTGGAACCCCACCGATGATAGGTCCGACGACTCACGCCATGCTGAGGCCCTGTTAATGAAGAAACGCCCCTCTTTCTCACAGCAGATTCTGTTCTCAGCTTCTCGAAGTGGCCTTGAGATTCCTTTGGACCTGACTAATTCAACAACATATCTCCATCTAACAAAACCACTCCACAATTCCCCCTTTTTGTTCTTGAATTAGTCAGACCCCTTAAACAGCATGCTGAATCGTCTTTGAAATATACTGCAACATAGAACACGTGATTAACAACATAATTACAATTACATATAATGTAATTAAGATCAAACAAATACCCACTTATTCCAAAACTTATAAGCTATATGTCGGGCTGTAGCATGAGGTACGGCATATGTTTCCAACCATCCAGTGGTTGCTTCCACCATTGTAAGTACATAACGCTTACCTTGACGTGTTTGTGGAAGTGTAATATAATCAATCTGCCAAGCTTCTCCATACTTATACTTTAACCATCGCCCCCCATACCATACAGGCTTTAACCGTTTCGCTTGTTTGATTTCGACGCAAGTTTCACATTCATGAATAACCTGTGAAATAGTGTCCATAGTTAAATCCACCCCTCGATCACGAGCCCATTTGTATGTTGCATCTCTACCTTGATGCCCTGAAGCATCATGGGCCCCCCGAGCTAGGAAAAGTTCACCTTTATGTTGCCAGTCCAAGTCCACCTCAGCTACTTTAATCTTAGCAGCTTGATCCACTTGTTGGTTGTTTAGATGTTCCTCGGTGGCTCGACGTTTAGGTACATGAGCATCTACATGCCGAACTTTCACAGGCAGGCTCTCTAGCTGAGCAGCAATGTCTTGCCACAGTGTGGCAGCCCAAATGGGTTTACCTCTGCGCTGCCAGTTGCTTTTCTTCCATTGCTGTAGCCACCCCCACAAGGCATTTGCTACCATCCGTGAGTCAGTATAGAGATAAAGTATTGGCCACTTCTCTCGTTCAGCAATGTCCAAAGCCAGCTGGATGGCTTTCACTTCTGCAAACTGACTGGATTCACCTTGTCCTTCAGTGGCTTCTGTAACTTGTCGTGTGGGACTCCACACAGCAGCTTTCCACCTTCGATGTTTTCCTACAAGACGACAGGATCCATCTGTGAACAGTGCATACTGCTTATCAGTCTCTGAAAGCGTATTATACGGTGGTGCTTCTTCAGCACGTTTTACTTCCTCCTCATCTGGAGACATCCCAAAGTCTTTACTTTCTGGCCAGTCTGTAATAACTTCTAATATCCCTGGACGGTTGGGACTTCCAATTCGAGCTCGTTGCGTGATCAGTGCAATCCATTTACTCCACGTAACTTCGGTTGCATGATGTGGAGAGGGAACCGTCCCTTTGAACATCCAGCTCAGCACCGGCAGTCGAGGTGCCAGGAGGAGCTGTGCTTCAGTGCCGATCACTTCTGAAGCAGCTCAAACTCCTTCATATGCTGCTAGTATCTCCTTTTCAGTTGGAGTATAGTTGGCCTCAGATCCTTTGTATCCTCGACTCCAAAAACCTAAGGGTCGACCTCGGGTTTCTCCTGGTGCTTTCTGCCAGAGGCTACAGGTAAGTCCATTATCTCCGGCTGCGGTGTAGAGCACATTTTTAACATCTAGTCCAGTTCGGACTGGTCCAAGGGCCACCGCATGAGTTATCTCACGCTTAATTTGTTCAAAGGCTTGTCGTTGTTCAGGGCCCCACTCGAATTGCTTCTTTTTACGAGTCACTCACAATGTGGCTGTAGTCAGGAATATGCATTCTCCAAAAACCTACAACGCCCAAGAAAGTCTGTGTCTCCTTTTTATGAGTAGGTGGAGACATTGCTGCAATTTTGTTGATCACATCCATTGGGATCTGACGACGGCCATCTTGCCATTTTATTCCTAAAAACTGGATCTCTCGTGCAGGTCCCTTGACCTTGCTCCGTTTTATGGCAAAACCAGCATCCAAAAGAATATGAATTATTCTCTCACCTTTCTCGAAGACTTCTTTCGCTGTGTCGCCCCATACGATGATGTCATCAATATATTGCAAGTGTTCTGGAGCTTCACCTTGCTCCAGCGTGGTCTGGATCAGTCCATGGTAGATGATAGGACTGTGTTTCCACCCCTGGGGCAAGCGATTCCATGTATACTGGATGCCCCTCCAGGTGAAAGCAAACTGCGCCCTGCACTCTGCTGCTACAGGAATAGAGAAAAATGCATTAGCAATGTCAGTTGTAGCATACCACTTGGCTGCCTTTGACTCCAGTTCAAATTGCAGTTCTAGCATGTCAGGCACAGCAGCACTCAGTGGTGGTGTAACTTCATTCAGGCCACGACAGTCTACAGTTAGTCTCCACTCGTCACTAGACTTACGCACTGGCCAGATTGGGCTGTTAAAAGGTGAGCGAGTCTTACTGATCACACCCTGGCTTTCCAATTGACGGATCAGCTTCTGGATAGGAATCAAAGAGTCTCGATTGGTGCGATATTGCCGGCGATGCACCGTCGTGGTAGCAATTGGCACCTGCTGATCGTCAACCATCAGCAGTCCTACAACAGAAGGGTCATCTGAAAGACCAGGCAAATCAGACAGCTGTTCAATTTTCTCAGTGTCCACAGCTGCTATACCAAATGCCCACCTATACCCTTTTGGGTCCTTAAAATACCCTCTCCTGAGGTAGTCTATACCAAGGATGCACGGAGCATCTGGACCAGTCACAATGGGATGCTTTTGCCAGTTTTTTCCAGTTAGGCTCATTTCAGCCTCTACAACAGTCAGCTCCTGGGATCCCCCAGTCACTCCAACAATATTGATGGATTGCGTCCCTTTATAATTAGAAGGAATTATTGTGCACTGAGCACCAGTGTCCACTAAAGCTTTGTACTCCTGGGGTTGTGTTGTACCAGGCCATAGTATTTGTACAGTCCAATAAACTCTGTTATCCCTTTCCTCCACCTGGTTGGAGGCAGGGCACCTCTAATTCCTGTTTTGCACAGTCTCTGGGTGTGAATTAGAGGTTCCTTCAAGAGCATCAGAATCTCTTCTGCTCCTTTTGTAAACTGGAGCAGCCACCTTCCTAGGAGTTTTTCCTTTTATCTCACGTACTCGTTCCTGAAGTTCTGAGGTAGGCCTTCCATGCCACTTATTCATGTTTTCTCCCTGCTCATGTAGGAAGAACCACAGTGAACCTCTTTTTGTGGGCTGTCTCTGCCCTCTCTCTCGAGATTGGAAACACCTTCTCCTAACAGCTGAAACATAGGTTTGTGCAGGTCGTGAACGGTACGAGTCTTCTCTGAGCTCTTTGATTTCTTGCAACAGCTTTTCAAACCGGTCATCAGATTTTTCACACAGTTTCTCCACAGCGGATACACAAGCCCGTAGAGAACCAGCAAGGCTGTCCTCAAAGTACCGGAGCTGCTCAATCACTTCATTAATTTCTTGTATACCTCTAGCTGACCAGACCATTCCTGCCAATGACTTAGCATATGCAGGTGGTGCACTTTGTACAAATCTGCGCCACATAGATTTTGTACAATTGATTCTATCTGGGTCTGTCCCCTCTTGGCTGTTTGGTCCTAGATAGATGATCTCTCACACAGCTAATTCTCTCAGGAACTGGATACCTCTCTCCATAGTATTCCATTTCCCTAACTTGGATATACAATCTTCCTTGTAGGGAAATCTGACTTTCATAGCTGCCAGGAGTCGGGTCCAGAGAGTAGCGGCATTAGACTCTCTTGAAATTGCCCTATCAATGGTGGAATCTTTTGACAGAGATCCCAGCTGCCTGGCTTCACCACCTTCTAATTCAATTGTTTCTGCCCCATTGTCCCAGCATCGCAGCAGCCAGGTTAAAATATTCTCGCCTTCACGACGACTAAAGTCTTTTCGCAGATCTCTCAGCTCACCTGGAGAAAAGGACCGAGTGGTGGTCACTTCATCTCCACCCTGTCCTGATGATGATGCCTCTTGGGTTGATGTTGGCCCTGTGCCATCACCTGCTGCACGGGTAGTCTTTCTAGTGACTTTCTTACAACCAGCAACTGATGCTGATATGGGTTCACCATCATTTGATTCATTTTCAGAGTCTGAATGACTGTCACAGTGTTTGCTGTGGTTACAGCAGCAACAGTGCCCAGTGTGTCAAGACGTGGGGGCTGCCTTGTTAGCCTTTGAGGCTGGAGAAGTAACGTTATCTGCAGCGACCTTGGCAGAGGAGCTCTGCGGAGGAGCTGTATCTTCAGCCTGTGAAGCCGCGGCTGGGGGGGCAGTGGCTGCAGCAGCAGCTTTGGCTGTTTTGCCTTTTCTCGAGCGGCTAGGAGTGCTTTTTGCTAAAGCTTCCGAAGACGCACTGCAAATCTCAGGACTAAGAAGAGACGCAAACCTCCTATTGAACCTCATTTCTCTTAACAGTAACACAAACTGACACACATTCAGCAAACCAGATAACACCATCACAGTTCTATCAAAGCTCCAAGGATATTCAAAGTTCTCTAAAACATTTGCAAACTGTCCTAGTGAAATCACAAAAGTATTGTTAGTCAGCCTTTCTAAAGATTCGCTTGACCAATTAGCAAATATAGAGCCATTCTGCTCTTTAATCTCTCCTGGAGGTTTTTCAAGGTAAAGCAAAATCGAGTAGAAATTCATTAGCAGCTGCAGTATAATGAAATAAACCAATGCCAAACCACACAGAATCATCATGACCGCTGTCCAGTTTCTTGTTGTTATATAATGAATACTTCGATTCAGAAAGAAACACCAACACAGATATGGGATCAGCGAGCACAATGTAGAAAATAACTGATACAACTTTTGCCATAACATCTTTAAATCAATGTAATTCACTTTGCCTTAATACCACTAAATAATATCTGAAGCAAACAGACGCGCGAGTATCACAACTCTATGAGTTGGCACCGTGCCAAGAAAATTGAAAGGTATGTCAGAGCAGTAGAAAAGCCAAAAATCTCCAAATTTACCCCTTTCTCTTGCCCCACGTTGGGCGCCAATTATCTGTCGAGGGTTAAGATTGCGGGGTGACAATCAAACCCTGGCAGATGTATTGTTAACCTCCTCTCCCCCCCACTTCCCCCTTTTGCCCCTCCCTCTCCCCCCTTCCCACTCAGGACAGGCGATCGGGAGGGAAAGAAGGACAGAGAGAAGAGAGTTGGAAAAGTTAAAGATGTTTTACTAACGCTACTGATAAGAATAGAGAAAATAATACAAAATATACAAAACCAATCTTGAAAGTCTCAGCAACTGCAGAGCCAGCACCCAAAGTCCTGGATTAGACTCTGTAGCCAACCGGAGCTGGATTCAGTCTCTCACTAGGCGTCAGTTCGCAGGGATGACCAGCAAGGTCCTCTCCTAATGTCAGCCATGAGGAAAAAAAAGGGAAAAAGGCAAAAAGGGACGAGATCCTCGTGATCTCCCACTTTTATATGAAGTATTCACGTGAATGGAATGTTATACACCGTTGGTCAGTCTCTCGGACATCAGTTTCTCGTTGTCCCTCTCGCGAGATGTCCATCCGTGCTTATCAATAAGTTTGCATTCCATTGCTAGGTTTAACCAAAACATGTGTTGGGTTCTCCAGGAAAATGCAGCTAACGTGAAGGCTTTAGCTGACAGGCAAAAATTCACTAAAAGAGAAACTTGTTTTTTAACAAAACCAGGACAATGTCAAACCTTAACTTTACCATGGCAATCTTATTAATGTACTGTTCTAGTTTGCCTAAACCACTTATTAATAGATTCAGAACAATCAAACAAGTTAATACAACACAACCATAATCACAGTATCACAGTATCACAGTATCACAGTATGTTTGGGATTGGAAGGGACCTCAAAAGATCATCTAGTCCAATCGCCCTGCTGGAGCAGGAACGCCTAGGTGAGGTCGCACAGGAATGTCTCCAGGCGGGCTTTGAATGTCTCCAGGGAAGGAGACTCCACAACCTCCCTGGGCAGCCTGTTCCAGTGCTCTGTTACCCTCACTGAGAAGAAGTTCTTTCTCAAATTTAAGTGGAACCGCTTGTGTTCCAGCTTGATCCCATTGCCCCTTGTCCTATCATTGTTTGCCACTGAGAAGAGCCTGGCTCCATCCTCGTGGCACTCACCCTTTATATATTTATAAACATTAATAAGGTCACCCCTCAGTCTCCTCTTCTCCAAACTAAAGAGACCCAACTCCCTCAGCCTTTCTTCATAAGGGAGGTGCTCCACTCCCTTAATCATCTTTGTAGCCCTACGCTGGACCCTCTCCAGCAGTTCCCTGTCCTTCTTGAACTGAGGGGCCCAGAACTGGACACAATATTCCAGATGGGGTCTCAACAGGGTGGAGTAGAGGGGAAGGAGGACCTCTCTCGATCTACTGACCACCCCCCTTGTAATACACCCAAGGATGCCATTAGCCTTCCTGGCCACAAGGGCACAGTGCTGGCTCATGGTCATCCTGTTGTCCACCAGGACCCCCAGGTCCCTTTCCCCTACACTGCTCTCTAATAGGTCATTCCCCAACCTATACTGGAACTTGGGATTGTTCCTGCCCAGATGCAGGACTCTACACTTTCCCTTGTTAAATTCCATCAGGTTATCCCCCGCCCAACTCTCCAGCCTGTCCAGGTCCCGCTGGATGGCAGCACAGCCTTTTGGCGTGTCAGCCACTCCTCCCAGTTTAGTGTCATCAGCAAACTTGCTGATAGTACACTCAATTCCCTCGTCTAAATAATTAATGAATATATTGAATAATATTGGCCCCAGTACTGACCCCTGAGGCACTCCACTAGATACTGGCCTCCAACTGGACTCCGCACCATTGACCACCACTCTCTGGCTTCTCTCTTTAAGCCGGTTTCCAACCCACCTCACTACTCTATTGTCTAGACCACACCTCCTCAATTTAGCTGTGAGGATGCTGTGAGGGACTGTGTCAAAGGCTTTACTGAAGTCAAGGTAGACCACATCCACCGCTCTGCCATCATCCATCCACCTTGTTACATTCTCATAAAAGGCTATGAGGTTGGTCAAGCATGACTTACCCTTGGTAAAGCCATGCTGACTGTCCCTAATCCTAATGTTAAAAGTAGAATATTTGTAACTGCGTGTTTTGTGGATTTTGTAGGAATGTCTCATAATTTTACCTCATTTTTGCATTGACTATTTAAGTATAATATCACCCTTTTGGCTCTCCTGCTGATTGTTCAAATTGCCATTCTCCACAGAAGGTACAGCACCTGCTTGCTAATAGGCTTCTAGACCACCAGGTCTGTGAGCATCTATAACACTGAATTAGGATCCATGGTTTACATCTGAAACAGTCCTCACAACTTATCTCCCTCCTGTCCAGCTGCATCCACTGAATCTTTGTTGTCTTTGTTCAGCCATGGCTTGACCCATTTCGTGGGAATCCACTTCAGTTCTTGGCCTGTAATGACACAAACATAACCTTTTCCCCAGGTTATCAATTGATGTGGCTTTTTCCACTGACTAGTGATTTGACCATAACTAATGTAGGTTCTTTCTGATTTAGCACGGTTTTGGGTCATACTTGCAAAGTATTTCATCACATACAATGGTTTTGACAACTGGTTTTGTGGTGTTTCCCCTACTTTCCCCCCCTTTTTTTTAAAACCAACAAAGAAAGAAAGTTTGGAATCACATACGTGCATTGCATCTTGACTACGTACTCAAAATCACAAATCAAATTTAGAGGTTCCTCCTTAAAAAGCTCTAAGTAATGTAAAGCTGTGCCAAGTTCTGCTAATTGGGTTGAACCTTCAATAGTTTTTACAGAATGATGCCAATCGTTATCTTCACACCAAACTACTACAGCTTTATGAGACTTCCCAGAACCATCAACAAAAACTGTGCAAGTATGTAGGATCAGACCAAATACAAATATGGCCTATGACCTGATGTTAAAGACTTGCAGGTTCTGCAAAAATTTACATTTATGCATGCCAAAAGCCGTGCTGTTAAGAAAATCAGCTAGTGCAATTTACAAAGACATAGATTACAAATAAAAAAAAAATCATAATTATATTTCACAACTGGTACATATATGACAAAAGGATCATGGCCTATTAAGACTTAAATTCATTCCCTGCATTTTCTTGATCAGAGTGACAATTGATATATCAGCCTGTTAGCAATCTCATCATACTGTCTCATACTAGCCACAGGTTGTTTCTATGTTGTAGCTATAAATAGACAAATCTGCAAGTCCAATCGAATGCAGTCAGCCTGTAAGGTTTTCATAAATTTATTCCTCAAAGTTTCTAACTCCATTTTGGCTGTCATCTTTATTGGATATTGTTTTCCCTTACCGGATCGAAGTCCTGTTTCAGATCTATCAGTGTAGTATTTGCTTTATCGAAACATTGGCTGTTAATACTAGTGGAAATACAGCATTTGAAATTTCCTTGGAGATTTCTCACTTGCAGCAAGCAGATCTGCGCCATACAAGCAGCTTCTTGTGGGACATGCAACTAAACAGAGTTCTCAGAAAACGTTATTTGAGCTTACAATTTACTTAACAAATCCTGACCCAAGAGAGGTATAGAGCTTTATGGCAAATACAAGAATTCATGTATTAAAACTTTGTTCCAAATTTGGCATTCTATTGATTTCAAAAAACAGCCTCTCTTTCATTCTCTTCCATGATCTCAAAAACTAGCATGGTGAATTTACTAAGAAGTCTCTTACAACCAGTTACCACAGAATAAGTGTATTAAAAAAAAAAAAAATTTGTTTAATTTCCCAGCTTCATTAGAACTATGGACCCACTGGCAATGCCTTTAAATTTCATCCCTCAGACTCCTTGATGCAGTATTACAGTTCTCTAGCAATAGCATTGCTTGGAGGGAGAATAAAACCTCCCTCTCGCCCCCATCTGGGATGACAAGACATCCAGCCCAGCATGAAAACAGATCGGTTCGAACTCCACATTAAACCAACCTGGCTGCACTCCACACCCAAATCAGTACCAGTCTGACCCAGAGAAGCATTGAGCACTCTGACCTCCAAAAGCTGACCAGTATGAAAAGACTGACTTCAGCAAGGAGGTAAAATTATGAGCTCTTTCCCCAGATGTGCCAAAACCTAGGAACAAGACAGAAGGAAAAAGAAACATCACCAGCAACCCCTGATTCAAAGCTGAGAAAGCAACACAGTGCCACAACAAGGATGGATGACAATACTCCAGGAAAAAAAAAGACAGAGCAGGGGGAATAAAGCCCCCCTTTCTCCACTTAGCAGCGGGCAACCAGGTTTTTCCATTTTTTTTTTCTTCTTTCTCTTCTTGCTGCAGTTCAGATATAGCCAAGGCCACGCAGCTGGCGTAACTGCTGGTACGAAGTGGGAGGCTCTGGCAAACTCCTCGGTTACAATGAGCTGAGTTTTATATACCATTCCAATTAGCTCAACAGTTGTTACATTCCTCAGCCCCATTTACCTTCCACAATTTACAGATGTCAAATACAGTATATTAAACATCAATCCATTATTCCATTTTCCTAGATCCAAATCAGTTCACATTCCAGCAACTTTTAAATACAACTTCATAAAATACCAAGTTCACATCCCTCATAGCATTTAGGTGTTTGTTTGTTTCTTTTTTTTTTTTTTTCAGTGCAAAGCAGAGTTTAACATTTTAAATTATTTTCTGGTCTCAAAATTACTAGATGACAATATAAGCAATTACTCTAATGCGCAAGGATGCATCCTAAGGGGGAGCAATTTGGAATTTCAGCAGTGACATTTTAGCAGTGGAACGGGTTCCCATTTTGTAATTATCTCCCCAAACAAAATTTGTTTGGTACCAAATACAAATATGCAAATTAAAATACTGAGCTCAGATATGAAAACCAAATACCAAGTTCAAATATGCAGGTGGATCACAGTTACACTAATTTAAGACAATCTCTCAATTTTTGCATTGCACCTTTGAACTGCTTACTGCTCAGCCAGGTGGAGGCACCACTGGGTCTCCCTGACAAAACAGGTCAGTGCGCGCTGGAGCCCCATCGGCACCTGCACCCCCGCTGCCGCAGCAAGCTGGATCGGGCAAGGCTTTTATTAGTGTCTCATCTGGTGCGCTACAACTGTTATCCCAAAATCAGGATTCTTTACTTGGTGTGCATACAAAAGAGCCAAATCCAGCACATTGAGATGAGACAGAGCCTATCACAGAGTTGCGCAAGTCTGGATACCGAAATAAAGCTAGCGTGCTAGAAAGAGAAATAACAGCTACTACACTCAAAATTTTACCATCACATTCACGCAGTAATGAACTAAATGACTCACGATCTTCTGTATTATCACAAAACGCACTTTTTGAGTCCATGGATTCTCATGATTTAACAGACTGTGAACTTATAGTACAATATAACAAAGACCTACTAAAATTGCAACATGCTTAAACAGATACCCACAAAGAAAACAGGTTAATAAGGAAAGCATCTTGCAGACTTTAACAAGTTTTCTGACCTGTGTGTTATCAGTTAAGTCTCTCTCAGCTTGTTGAAGTTCAAATCGCCCTGCCTGTAAAACTGTCTGAAAAGATTTAATGATTTATTGTCAGAGTGCTTTCCTATGTTTTAAAACACCTCCCAATACTGATTTCTTAGGAACACAACTGAAAACGATCATTCCTGATCCCATCTTGCAAGTAAAAACCTTGAGAAGAGGAGTGAGGGGGGAAGCAGAGGGCTGCTTGCAGCATGAGTGGGAAAAGCGGGGAGAAGGTTTTGTGGCGCACTTAAAAACAACTAGTAAAACAATTAACTCACATTCCTGACAAGCTGCTTGATTTTCAGAGAGGCAATACACAGGAGCACATAATATGTACTGTAAAACTCGCAAATAACATGCTGATAGCAAACATTAGCATTCTCTACTGCTAATTTCAACACCAGTGCTTCCTTAACTTCTAAGTTTTCAACCTGCTTATTGATGGTCTCTTGAAGATGGTCAATAAATTGCATGTAATTCTCATTGGGACCCTGATTAATAGTTGGAAATGATTTGGCTGCTTTGTTGGTTTCAGGCATCTTTATCATAGCTTAATAAGCAAGGTCTGCTGACTGCCTCAGGATTTCAGAAACTAATCACACCTGTAATTGCGGTGCGCCAATTAGTGTCTCTTCCAAGAGCTGGGGGATACCCGCCGCTTTCAACGGATCCCCATCTTTCTGACCTAAATGATCTATAGCTGTTACATTGCATAGGTCTAATTTTGCTTGAGTCTTTCATGGTTTTTATCTGATCACAGGGCAACATGTACACATACTCCTTTTCCTGTTAACTTTTGAAGAAAATGCTGCAAACCCCCATTCTCATCCAAGTCATCAGATAATGTGGACTAGAATGGTGCTGGAGAAACATTAGTAACAGGGGCGTTCAGAACAGTGCACATTCTCGCCAATAGTTTCTAGCATCATAATTATTAGTATAACCTGAGTCCCCAGGTGCATCCCCTTTCCCGTCGTGAACAGCATCATCACATTGCCGACTACTGGATTCACTCACTGTTAGCTGATCTAATCCTTCACGCAGTTCTTTTGCCCAGTTCTTATCCGGCGACTCCTTCTGCTCTCTCATGGAAGCTGGAGGGTTAAAAGCTGGTAAAGGCGGATACAAATTGGTAAAAGGACTGATAGTACACTTGTTTATGAGTTTAGCATTCTCAGCTTTCACAGGTTCTTTAGGCAAGTTGTGTGACTCCAATCCTTGCTATTCTCATCAGAGTTGGGTAATAGTGTAGCAGGACACCCGCTCGGCATTTTTCCTCCCCCTGCCCCGGACTGCTGAACCCTCGGGGGTGCTGAAGGCACAGCAGGGGCTGGAGTAGGGAAGGTATCAAAGACACAAACTGGGTAAACTTCACAGCGATTTTCAGGATTCTTATCAGGCTGGAACGCTACAAAAATTCCAGCAGCAACAGAGCATTCAGGCTTAAGATCTTTTAAGGTGGTAATTATAAGCTTCCATGTAGTTACTAATGATTTAGCTTCTTTATCTCCATTGCTGACCATATCCCATAATTTCTGCCCTATATCGTCCCAAAGTTCAAGTTTAAAAGCCTTCTTGGTTTCTGCCAGGTAGCCGTTAGTTCTACACCAAACTAACAGTCTACGTATGTTACTTTCTTCATATTTAAGTTCTCTCACAGAGAAAATATCAGGAGGAGCTTCACTCTTCCCTCCTCCTGCCCCAGCTGCTCACCTTTTCCGGTGATTTCTTCGACAAAATTGTCTGCGGAACGTCCATACGCCTCCACCCGGTTCTCAGTCCAGCTGATCCGCCTCCAGCTGGGCCACTCCAGGCTTTTCCCCAATCGTACTGATACGCCGTTCAGAGTATCATGTCAGGGTCACCATTGGTTGGAGTGATAACGGACTCAGCATTCCGATTCAATGTGAATCACGCAAAGCCATTTGTTACAGAAACAAGCCTCCTTATATATGCAACTATTCTCTGATCGCGCGTCCACGCTCCAAGCATCTATGTTCACGAGCTGTCCACGCACCGAAGTCTCACTGCTGATAGGTCCATTGATTTACGTCATGTTGAGGCCTTGTTATTGTAGAACTGATTCTCTCCCACAGCAGGTCCTGTTTTCAGCTTTCCAAGTTGACCTTGAAATTCCTTTAGGCCTGGCTAGTTCAGTAATCAATCTCCGTCTAACAGAAACCCCTCCACAGTTGCAGATTCTTATACTGTAGCTACAGGCTGTTTCCAGTCTGCCAGGGTTTCACATGCTTTCTTCCATCAGAATGCTGCTGCCTTAAAAAAGATGTTTGGTCTCACTCTCGAGCAAGTGAGAGACATAGTGCGCTCTTGCCCGGAATGTCAAGGCGTGATTACAAGCTCGCCCTCCCTTGGAGTTATCCCTCACGGACTCTCAGCTAATGACATTTGGCAGTCTGATGTTACACGTTTCATCCTTTGGCCGTTTGAAATATGTATATGTTTCAGGTATGCTTTGTGCATCTGCGCATACAAGTGAGTAAAGCAGAGATGTTCAGTGTCACTGGACCCACTATTTTGCTATGCTGGGAGTGCCACAACAGATTAAAACTGACAACGGTCCTGGATACACTGCTAGATCCACGCAATATTTTTTACAGCAATGGGGTATTTCGCATGTCACAGGTATTTCACATTCTCCCACTGGACAGACTGTCATTGAACGAGTACATTCCACACTGAAACAGATGTTATTAAAACCAAAAAGGGGGAATATGATGCCTCAGGAACAATTAGACAATGCAATATATGCTTTAAATTTTTTGATTTGTACAGTGCCTCCCTCCTCTATCACAGCAGTGGAAAAACATTTCCGTGTTCCAGATTCACTGTCTCAGAGACCAAAGGTTTTATACCGGGATCCCCTGCACAACAGTCAGTGGCAAGGGCCTGTAGAACTAATCACCTGGGGGAGGGGGTATGCTTGTGTTCTTCTTCCAACAGGACCAAAGTGGTTTCCTGCGAACTATGTTAAACCTTTCTATGAGTTGGACAAACATGATGCAGGACTCAGTACCAAAGATGCAGCATCTGTCCCTGCAGCAGAGGGCAACAAAGAAACAGAAGAGACCAAAGGAAGAGTCACTAGCATATCAGAATGATACAGATTTACATTATTTGGACTAGGGACTAACTGGTGAAAAAAATTTCAATGCATTTGTTTTCCTTATTAGTATGGCTAACCAACTTTCTCCAATATTTGTTAATAACTGTAATTGCTGTAATTTGTATTATTCTGTTCTATTGTAGGTTGATTTGTAATGATAATGTATAACAGGAAAATGACACATAAATGACACATTAGGTATGATGATCCACAGTGGGCATTCGAACTCACCAACAGAATGCCCCCTTTTGACTTTGGAGACAAGGGGTGACTGCACCACCACTCCAGAGTAGTTTGTCAGATGACTGTGGTCACAGGCTGGATTGTGAGGCAGTACACATTCCCCTGAAATCTGGAGCTTTCAATGAGGAGATTGATGGCTCTTTAGTACCTTCTGTGCCCCACTGTGCCTGTCCCCACATATATACACCTAGAATGGTACCAAGGTGTTGTCAATCAGATTCACCTCTACCAACTGGTGGGTCAGGAGGGGTGGGACCTTCAGTCAGTTGACAGGGTCCTTAACAAAGGAGGTGCCCAGACTAGCTGAGAAGCTTCTGGATTATGTTGTAATGCCCACAGCCACATCTGGCCAAACAATGAAACGCCGAAGACCCCCTTTGAGTGGTCTTCTCAGAGCTGCTGGTCTGTAAACTGGAGTGCTTTCCTTAGACAGGAACACCATCTAAGGAAACTTCCTGGGATTAATGACACCTCACTTCTTTATTTGAGTGAGTGACTATTTCTTGTGAGTACCCTGAAGTAAAAGGCTTCTAGTTTTGTTTCTTGTGAGTGACTACATGCACGTTGTGGATCCTCATTATTCTTATGATATTGTATTTAAATAATCTCCTTAGCTGATATCTGAATGTGTATTTTCTGTTATCGGAGTGCTAAATATGTCTAATACCATTTGTCCTGGTATTGTTAAAAAACAAGTTTCTCTTTTAGTGAATTTTGCCTGGCAGCTAAAGCCTTCATATTAGCTGCATTTTCCTGGAGAACCAGATACATGTTTTGGTAAACCTAGCAATGGAATGCAAACTTATTGATAAGCACGGATGAACATCTCGTGAGAGGGGCAACGAGAAACCGGTGACCAAGAAACTGACCAACTATGTATAACATTCCATTCACGTGAATACGTCATATAAAGTGGGAGATCAGGAGGATCTTGTCCCTCTTTTCCTTTTCCCTTCTGCTTATGACCGACATTAGGAGAGGACCTTGCTAGTTGTCCCTGCGAACTGAGGCCTAGTGAGAGACTGAATCCAGCTCCGGTTGGCTGCAGAGTCCAATCCAGGACTTCGGATGCTGGCTCTGCAGTTGCTGAGACTTTCAAGATTGCTTTTGTATATTTTGTATTATTTTCTCTATTCTTATTAGTAGCGTTAGTAAAACCTTTTTAATTTTTCCAACTCTCTTCTCTCTGTCCTTCTTTCCCTCCCGATCACCTGTCCTTACTGGGAAGGGGGGAGAGGGAGGGGCAAAATGGGGAAGTGGGGGGGAGAGGAGGCTAAAAATACATCTGCCAGGGTTTTATTGTCACCCCGCAATCTAACCCTCAACACCACTGAAATTGAATTATGGTGTTTATGAGTGATATGAAGTAAAATAACAGTCTTAGCTAATGTGCAAGGCCTGATTTAGGATTTAGCCAGTACCCTGCAAAATAATTACACAGTTTGTAAGAATTAGGACTGTAAGACAAAATGGCTAACATTATCTAATAGCATAAAGTGATTAGATCCTAAAACTTCATTTTCAGCTCTCAATCTGCATATATGGGTTTCTGTGGGAACTGGATATGCTTGTGTGATGTTTTTTCTTGTAGTCCTTCAAATAATCTGGAGAATGATACAGAATGCAAAGAAGAACAAAGCCGGGTCCTTACTGTGCTCATTGAGAACCTGATGTTTAAAACAAAAAAGGGGGAAATGTTGGAAAGTAAAATGTGAGAAAGCAAGATGTGTGGTTCCAGCCACCTGTATGATAAAGGAAGAGCAACACTAACATGACCATCTGGATGGTCAAAGGCATAATACTAACATAATAATATATAAAGGGCCTTGGACAGATTATTTTGAAGTGAGTTTCTCATAATTATAAAAAGTTATAGCCCAGACTTGCAAGAATGGTATCTCAGGCCGGATAACCGCCCCCAAGTGTATGTGATGTGTGAATGTCCTTGGGCCTGGTCTGTGAATGAGTGGGAACATAACTGAAACAAAGATAACATGAGTGTGGTGTGTTTTTAATAACAATTACTGGAAAAACATGTAACATCTTAGTCCAGGCCCCTATCTGTAAATCCTATTAATTGTCAGTGGCTAATAAAGAGAGGGTCTCAGCCTGGCTCAGCTCTCTGCTTGACCCGGCTCTGCGCTCCTTCCTGAACAAGATCTCTGACTGTACATGCATCTCTGTCTGCATCCCAGTATGCGTTGTCCCTAATCGCCTCAGCAGGGAGAAGAGCTCTTGAGACCCTTCCTGTGCTGTGTTTATGTAGCCAGTGTCATGATCTTGCTGGAAGGCATAGTGTCCTGTTTTTTTTAAAAACAAGACAAGTTTCTCTTTTAGTGAATTTTCCTTTCAGCTAAAGTCTTCTTAGTAACTGAACTTTTCTAAAGTAGGATACATGTTTTGGTAGACATAGCAATGGAATGCAAGGTCACTAATAAGGATGCACGTCCCGTAAGTGAGAGGGGCAAGAAGGAGGGAACTGAACAGGTGACTAAAACTGACCAATTAAATATTCCATCCCATTCACGTGATACTTTATATAAAAGTGGGAGATCACAAGGATCTCGTCCCTTTTTTCGCTCTTTGATTATGGCCGGCATTTGGGAAGGACCCTGCGAGTTGTCCCTGTGAACTGAGGCCTAGTGACAGACTGAATCCAGTTCCAGTTTGCTGCAGAGACCAGCCCAGGACTTCCGGGTGCCTGCTGCTGCTGCCGGAGCAGTTCTTTGCCAGGATTTTCAAGATCAGTTTTGTATATTTTGTATTATTTTATCTGTTTTATTAAGCAGCATTAGTAAAACACTTTTAATTTTTTCCAACTCTCTCTCTCTCTGTCCTTCTTTGCCTTCCAGTCGCCTGTATTTAGTGGGGAGGGAGGGCTAAGGGGGCTGGGGGGAAGAAGAGGGGGTTAACAAAGCATCTGCCACAGTTTATTTTCCCCCTGCAATCAAACCGTGACACATAGTCAGCTATGGACTGCTAAATATAATCTAGACCTCCATGGCTGCATCCTGTGGTGTATTCCGCTCACTGTGTTCAGAGTTTCCAAATCATGGGCCGGCTTACATAGCACCTGATCTGCTAGCAACAAATGGGATGGACCTGTCTCAAAAGGGAAAAAGATCCTGGAGCAGGAGTTAGCAGGAACTATTGAGAGGGCTTCAAACTAGCTTTGAAGGGGGAGGAAACCAGGTGTGGCAGAGACACATCCAAGGGTGACAGGCTGGCATCTGAGGGTAGTGCTAACGGGGCCCTTTGGTCTGGAATCAATGGCTCAGCTGAAGTGCATCTATACAAATGCACGCAGCATGGGCAACAAGCAGGAGGAACTGGAAGCCCTTGTGAGGCAGAAAAACTGTGAAACATGGTGCGATGACTCTCATAACTGGAGCACTGCAGTGGATGGCTATAAACTCTTCAGAAGGGATAGGCAAGGAAGGAGAAGAGATGGGGTAGCCATGTGTGTTAGGAAAGGTTTTGACTGTGTGGAATTTGAAGAGGGTAATTATAGGGTTGAGTGTCTATGGGTGAGAATCAAGGGGAAGGGCAACAAGGCGGACATCCTGGTTGGGGTCTGTTACAGACCACCCAACCAGGATGAAGAGGCAGATGAAATATTTTGCAGGCAGCTGGGAGAAGTCTCCTGATCACTAGCCCTTGTTCTTATGGGGGACTTCAACCTACCAGATGTCTGCTGGAAATACAACGCAGCAGAGAGGAAGCAGTCTAGGAGGTTCCTTCAGTGCATGGAAGACAACTTCCTGACACAGCTGGTTAGTGAGCCTACCAGGGATGGAACCCCAATGGATCTGTTTTTTGTTAACAGAAAAGGACTCATGGGAAATGTGTCAGTTGGAGATTGCCTTGGGTATAGTGATCATGAAATGATTGAGTTCACTATCCTTGGAGAAGTTAGGAGGGTGGTCAGCAGAACTGCCACTTTGGACTTCTGAAGGGCAGACTTTGACCTCTTCAGAAGGCTGGTTGGCAGAGTCCCTTGGGAGGCAGTCCTGAAGGACAAAGGAGTCCAGGAAGGCTGGTCTCTCTTCAAGAAGGTAATCTTAGAGGTTCAGGAGCAGACCATCCCCATGTGCCGGAAGGCAAGCCAGCAAGGAAGAAGGCCGGCCTGGCTGAATAGAGAGCTGTGTCTGGAACATAGGAATAAAAAGAGAATTTATAACCTTTGGAAGGAGGGGCAGGCCACTCAAGAGGAATACAAGAATTCTGTGAGGTTGTGCAGGGAGAAAAATAGGAGGGCCAAAGATGAACTAGAGCTGAACCTGGCTACTGCTGTGAAAGGCAATAAGAAATGTTTCTATAAATATATTAGCAACAAGAGGAGGGTTAAGGAGAATCTCCATCCCCTGATGGATGCAGAGGGAAATATAGTGACAGAAGATGAGGGAAAGGCTAAGGTATTAAATGCCTTCTTTGCCTCAGTCTTTAATAGTCAGAACAGTTGTGCTCCAGGTACCCAGCCCCCTGAGACAGAAGAAAGGGATGGGGAGCAGAATGAAGCCCCATTAATCCAAGGGGAAATGGTTAGAAACCTGCTACACCACTTGGACATGCACAAGTCTATTGGGCCAGATGGGATCCATCCAAAGGGTCTGAGGGAGCTGGTGGAGGTGATCACTAAACCACTTTCCATTTTCGGTCAGCAATCTTAGCTAACTGGGGAAGTCCTGGTTGACTGGAAGTTGGCAAACGTGACACCCATCTACAAGAAGGGCCGGAAGGACGATCTGGGGAACTACAGACCTGTCAGTCTTACCTCAGTGCTGGGTGAGGTCATGGAGCAGATGATACTGAGTGATATCACATGGCACATTCAAGAGAACCGTATTATCAGGTCCAGTCAACATGGGTTTATGAAAGGCAGGTCCTGTTTGACCAACCTGATCTCCTTCTATGACAAGGTGACCCAACTAGTAGATGAGGGAAAGGCTGTGAATGTTGTGTACTCAGACTTCTGTAAGGCCTTTGACACTGTATCCCACAGCATTCTCCTGGAGAAGTTGGCAGCTCGTGGCCTGGATGGGTATATTCTGCAATGAATAAAGAACTGGCTGGAGGGCCAGGCCCAAAGAGTTGTGGTCAATGGAGCCAAATCCAGTTGGCAGCCGGTCATGAGTGGTGTCTCCCAGGGCTCAGTACTGGGGCCAGTTCTGTTTAATCTCTTTATCAATGATCTGGATGAAGGTATTGAGTAAGTTTGCAGATGACACCAAATTGGGTGGGAGTGTTGATCTGCTGGAGGGTAGGATGGCCATACAGAGGGTTCTGGACCAGCTGGATCGTTGGACTGAGGCCAACTGTATGAAGTTTAACAAGACCAAATGCCGGGTCCTGCACTTGGGTCATAACAAGCCCAGGCAACACTACAGGCTCAGAGAAGAGTGGCTGGAAAGCTACCTGGCAGAGAGTGATCTGGGCGTGTTGAATGACAGTCAGCTGAATATGACCCAGCAGTGTGCCCAGGTGGCCAAAAAGGCCAACAGCATCCTGGCTTTTATCAGGAATAGTGTGGCCAGCAGGACTAGAGAAGTGATTGTCCCCTGTACTCGGCACTTGTGAGACCGCACCTTGAATACTGTGTTCAGTTTTGGGCCCCTCATCATAAGAAGGTCATTGAAGTACTAGAGAGAGTGAAGAGGAGGGCAACGAAGCTGGTGAGGGGCCTGGAGCACAAGTCTTATGAGGAGCAGTTGAGGGGACTGGGGCTGTTCAGCCATGAGAAAAGTAGGCTGAGGTAAGACCTTATCACTCTGTACAACTACCTGAAAGGAGGTTGTAGCATGGAGGGTGTTGGCCTCTTCTCCCAAGTAGTAAGTGATAGAACAAAAGGAAATGGCCTCAAGTTGTGCCAGGGGAGGTTTAGATTGGACATTAGGAAAAAAGTCTTCATGGAAAGGATTGTCAGGCATCGGAAAAGTCTGCCCAGGGAAGTGGTGGAATCACCATCTCTGGAGGTGTTTAAAACGCATTTAGATGAGGTTCTTAGGGACATGGTTTAGTGCTAAAGTTAGGTTATGGTTGGACTTGATAATCCTGAGGGTCTTTTCCAACTGAAATGAGTCTATGATTCTATGTTTTAAGCTTTAGCTTGATAAAATAAACCAAATTTACACCTGCAACCTGAGAAATGCTACATTTTTTTCCAGGCTCCGGGGTGTGGTAGAATTCCCAGGGCAGGTTTAGATGTCGTCAGTTGGCTACACAGCATCCCTTCCTTAAATGTCAAGGCCTTAGCTGACAGTGTTTGTATAGGCTGTGAAGTTTGTGGAGAGAACTTATCCTCAGCAAATGTTTAGCCAGAGCCTCTCTGAAAAACAACAGGAAAGTGGGGAACAAATATAAGATTCAGTGATTGCCCTGATTTGTCAAACTCTCCAAAGATCCATGGCAATAACTGAGGCCAAAACATCTTTAGTCAGCCCCCAAGGTTTTTGTAAGCTCTGCCTGCCCTCATCCCAGACCTCACAATTCCTAAATAGAACCGGCAGAGTGTTTGGGGAAAAGCTGTGATTTTCTCTGAGAAATCAACCATTGTGTGGGAGCCCTAAAAATGGTGCCATGGTATGTACACACTATGGTTTTGTTTGTTCAAGCATTCTTGCTCATAGAAATAGTAAAAACTAAGTCCTCATTGTACATGTACATAGGATGAATATTCTGAGTTTCAGTCTGTTCTGTTCTCTTTCCCATTAATAACTAGGGTAATCTTCTTTCAAACTCAAAATGTCATGACTCTAAAGCTAGGAAGACATTACATGCTTAAGAAGATGTATTCAACTTTTGGTGTATATACTTTATACATAAAGTAAAATATTTAAAAGCTAATTTTTACTTGTTCGGTCTAACAGAATTAGAAAGCAGGTAGGGTTTTTTTGTTGCTGTTGGCTTTTTGTTGTTTTGTTTGTTTGTTTTTTTCAAAGTATTGCTTTACTTTTTTTTTTCTCCCTAAGATCTTAATAGCAAAAATGACGTCCTTTGTGGCCTACTTCCCATTTTCAAATTAAACTATATGACACAGGGATTTCGTTTTCTTTATTCTATTATTCTTATTTTTGGTTGATTATATCTGTGTCCTACCATATTCAAAACTGAGTTATATATTTCCATGGGGAGACAGAGCAGGAAGGAAATTACTTGTTGTAACCATCATTCTCACTATGATATAAACACTTCTGTGAGAGGATGGTTATCTAAAAATAATTGAATTCTCCATTTACCTTATCTCCACTGGAAACTTGTTCCTGTCAAGAGGGATGCTTGGTCTCCAGATCTTGTGTATCTTTGCCCAGGCTTTATGCATGGCATGAGATAACAGTAAGTACTAACTCAGTAGATTCTAGATCAAAATCTAGTACTATGCTGTGATCATTAGCATAGTTTGCTGAAAATATTACCTGAAGCATATATTTTTCAGCTTTTAGTCTTTGTTGTATTTGCCTGCTTGGCAGTTTCATATTAGGACAGTTAGTTCTAAAAATAAGTATTTTAAAGTATAGTTTTGGGAGCTGAAGTTGACAAATAGATATTAGATTCACTTACTGCCAAAATTTCAGTACTATTTATATTGGTAACTGCCAGTTTAAAAGAAAAACTCCACTTAACAGGGATGTAGGAAACTCTCAACTTATCCAAATACTGCATGTTTACAATTCAAACATTTCATTTTTATGTTTCAGATTGAAAGTAACGATCAATACTTTAAAAAGGATATACTTAAAGTCAGATTCCTAAACACCTACAAAGGATGCTTAAAGGCCACTTAGAAATCTGAAACCAGGTTAATTTTGTGTAGGGAGCTAATTTGAGGCAACTAGATGTGAAACTATTAGAAATTGTTGCTCATTTGGCCAATATGAATTGTGGAAAAGATTAAGGGCAAGTGCTAGATGGCTTCCTAGCCAAGGAGATCATTCTAGATTCTGGAAATACACACAGGCTGTCAAATGCATTAAGGAAACAAGTTTTTTCTCCCAGGCAAAAATGAACAAGAGCTTCAAAATGAGATTAATAACAAGAATTTTAAAAGTATTCTGAAATAATATAAGATTTTTATATATAAACGCAATTTTCTATAGTTAATTTCATAATTCAGCAGAACAAATTTGCACCTTCTCAATGTCTTACTCTCTTTTCTAAGCAACTCTTTCTAAATATTGGTTTTTTATGTTCCAAATTGTCTTTGCATGTGACATTTCATTTTTTTATCCTGCTTATGGCAACAATGTAATAAAGTTCAAGTGCTTAAGCAAACGTCTTCATTTATTAAGTGTAGAGAGATTATACTGCTCCAATGATAGCTTTTCTCTGTTGTAACTAATGAGTATGATAGGGGATGCACTGATTCCCAGACCTCAGAGATACGGTAAAAATATTCAGATTGAAAAATATAGTCATACACATTAATAGAAAAGCTGCCTGTATGAATCGCTGTCTCAGCCTAGGCTTTGCCAACACAAACAATTTAAGAAGTATATCAAAGTTAAGGACATGTATTGAAAGTGTGATCCACTCTTCATATGAGATCAAAATGTGGTAGTGGACACTTTCCATGTTGGGCTGCTTATAATTATGCACAATTTCACCCATTCAGACCAAAGTTTTCTATGATGAGAATTTAGATGAGGTTATGATCACCCATATGTTTTATTTTGGTTTGGGTTTTTTTTCTGTTGTTATTGTTGTGGCTATTTTATTATGCCCCTCCCTCCCCTTTTTTTTTTAATTTGTGGAATTTTCAACCAAAACAATTCAGCCATTTCCAAGAATAACATCAGAGTAAATACACTGTTCATTCACTATAAAATTCTCAGAGCCATTCAATACAAATATCTTGTGTTTTTATGCTTTAGAACCAGAACCAAAATTTGATGGAAGGATCACCTTGCTGTCAGGGATGTGATTTTACCATCTCTATGAGAATCTAGCCAAGTTTGATGATAGACCTCTCTTAGTTCATACAGACCATTAGAAACATCTTTGTGTATGACAGATAAATCATCATTTGTCTGCTATTCACCCATGTATAAGAGAGTCACAAAGCCTGAGAGAGGCTTTTACTGACATTGCTTTTTAAAATTCCAAAAATTGTTGCAGGTTGTCTTTCCTGTTCTTTCATTGCCTTTGCTGCTGAATCTGCATAGCAAGGGGCATGAAGAGCCAAACTGGAGTGAAGCGAGAAGAGCAGGAGCACAGGAAGAATGGAGATGAGACACCAGAAACAGGAAGGAGAAGAGTAGAAAGTGGGTCAGAGCAAAAACATGGAAGTAAGTGTGGCAGGTGCAATGAATATGTGCAGAAACTATTGGAAAGAAGGAAAAACAGGATGTCAGGCAAGAAGAGAAGTACTAGGTCAAAAATGCTACAGGCCATAGGAGACAAGGACAGGGGAATTGAGACTCCATTGGGCGTAAACTGCACTGGCACCTGCAGGCAAGCCCAAAATCTCCCACTCTCTGTTAATAATTCTGTCAAATAATTGGTGTGAAACCTTACAATTGGGTTGAGACCAAACAGCTGTAGCAAATCCTTTGTGTAAGGAGTACATTTCTTCCCTGCTAGTGGTTCATTCACATAAAAGGTAACATGCTTGTGGTAGGTTGGCCCTGGCTGGCAGCTAGCTTCCCCCTTCCTTCCTCACAGCAGGACAGGAAAGAAAACAGAAAGAATAGGAAAAAGCTTGTGGGTCAAGATGCAGGCAAGGAGATCACTTTGCCAATTGCTGTCATGGGCAAAATAGACCCCACTTTGGGTAATTTAATTTATTGCCAATTAATATAAATAGTTAATTACTGATTTGGGTATTGGGAAACAAAAAGAGTAATGAAGCAAACATTAAAACACTAGGGGAAAACACATTTCTTCCTCCTCTGACCTCTGTGTTCCTTCTGCTGTTTCTCACTCTATTTTTCCTCCTCCTTTGCCTATATAGCATTTTCTACCCTTTCTTAAGTACCTTTTCCCAGAGGCACCACCAGCACGGCTGGTGGGCTCAGTTGTGTCTTGTGGTGTGGAGCCGGCTGGAATCAGCTGGTTTTGGCACAGAGCAGCTGCAGCCTCCTCTCACTGACACCACCCCTGCAGCCCTCTGCTACCAACCCTGTGCCACCCACACTCAGTACCCTACTGGTTTTAGTTACCATATGAATTCAAGTGAGTGAAGACTGTATTGTGGAGCGTGACAATGGGCAAAGTAGCTCAACAAGAAGCCATTGAGATGGAGGTTGAAAAGGGAGAAAGCAAGGTTTTCATGGCAGGTGCAGGTTGTGTTGGTTTTCTACAATGCAACCTGTACAGAAGAGCAGTATGGTTGCATAGTTAAGCATCCCAAATTTAGGAAATATCTAAGTTGAGATTTCCCTGGTAACCTTAGCTTGCCTCTGTCAGTATGCGTGTGCTTTACTGTGATCTTTAAGGATGTATTCAACATAGAATCATAGAATCACTTTGTTTGGAAGAGACTTTTAAGAACATTGAGTCCAACCATAACCTAACTCTAGCACTGAACCATGTCCCTAAGAACCTCATATATACATCTTTTAAACACCTCCAGGAATGGTGACTCAACCACTTCCCTGGGCAGCCTGTTCCACTGCTTCACAACCCTTCCCTTTTTGGCAGTCCCAAAAATCTTACATATCCGGTCTTTTCAAAAAGACTCAGCCCCATTCAATGCACTGCAAGACAATAATCCAGGAATTAATTGGATTTGGGTGGGGAATGAGACAATCACATAGGTGTCTTGGAACTGTAACAGAAGCTGGAAAATGTTTACTGAATGATAAGTGGACTGCGAAAAAGTGTGCTAGACAGAAAGCAAGCAGTCACTAAAGCTGTCTAATTAAAACTCTTAGAGCTGGGCAAGAACTGCAACCATGCAGAAGGAAAAGAACAGAAATTCCCATGCAACAATTAAAATGTAAATATGGAGCTTTCTGCTCCTTGACTGCTTTGTGTTACTTAAACTATAAAAATCTATACTTTGCTTTATTACTATGCTTTAATACCATGAAGGTATTTAAAAACAATTCAAATACAACTTTAAAAAGATACCTCGAAACAAAGTAATTGCAAAATTAAAAACTGAATCAGAATACCCTGGAGAAATGTCAGGATAGTCTTTTTTTTTTTTTCTTTCCCAAAGACAAAGTTTAATTTCAATCAATACTGTTAAAAAGGAATTTAATTGGAAAAATCCACTGGAAAATTTTAAATAAGCCTTCCCAAGCACTTTGAAAAATTTGCCTGTTGCATCTTCATCAAAACTCACCAAATCAGTGTGTCTCTAGAAGTTGAAACTCCTGTTCTTCCCGAATAAACTCTATTTCCCTCACAGAACTGTTGCAGTAAGCAATTAATTCATTTACAAAACACTCTTGTATTACTGCAATGAATGTCACAGAAAACAGAAGGCAAAAATTAATAATTCTATGTTCATTATAAAGACTGGGTTTTATGAGGTATGTCAGGCCTGAGGTCACCCATGAGGCAACTGAATATAAAGAAATATAAAAAAGATATCCACTCAAAGAGGACTTCACATGTAACCTATAACATGAGTCTGTTTTTTAATACTATCATAATGCATATGATTGCATACAGTTACTCAGGAAATCATTATTCCAACCTATTCAAAATTAATTACTTTATTTAGTGATTTTAAAGTCCTTCTAACATTGTAGGTATACAACACAATATATTCTGAAGTAAGCTTATGAGATGCTAAAGTGAGTAATCTGTTTTAACCATCCCTTTAAAACAAAAATAAGCAGTTATTTCCAATAATGCAATCAACAACTGAACAAAAAGAGATTAAATAGCTTCTTAAATAGGAATTTAAAAGGTTCTTTCAACAGCCACACTTTCCCCTTTCAAAAAGAATGTTTTCCAGTTTTCAAAGCACCTTCAGGATGGACAAGGGATCAGACCCAGCCAGCATGGGTTTAGGAGGGGCAGGTCCTGTCTGACCAACCTGATCTCCTTTTATGATCAGGTGACCCCCTGGTGGATGAGGGGAAAGCTGTAGACATGGTCTATCTAGACTTCAACAAAGCCTTTGACACTGTCTCCCATAATATACTCCTGCAAAAGCTGGTAGCCCATGGCTTGGACAAGTGTACTCTCTGCTGGGTTAAGAACTGGCTGGAGGGCTGGGCCCAGAGAGTGCTGGTGAATGGGGCTGCATCTAGCTGGTGGCCAGTCACTAGTGGTGTCCCCCAGGGGTCAGTGTTGGGTCCAGTCCTGTTTAACAGCTTTATTGATGATTTAGATGAAGGGATTGAGACCATCATCAGCAAAGTTGGGAGGGAGTGTCGACCTGCTGGAAGGCAGGAGGGCTCTGCAGAGGGATCTGGATAGACTGGAAAAATGGACCGATTCCAATGGGATGAAATTCAACGAGGCCAAGTGCCAGGTCCTGCACTTTGGCCACAACAACCCCCTGCAGCGCTACAAGCTGGGCACAGAGTGGCTGGAGAGCAGTCAGGCAGAAAGGGACCTGGGGGTACTAATTGACAGGAAGCTCAACATGAACCAACAGTGTGCCCAGGTGGCCAAGAAGGCCAATGGTATCCTGTCCTGTATCAAAAAGAGCATGGTCAGCAGGACAAGGGAAGTGATCCTTCCCCTGTACTCTGCATTGGTGAGGCCACACCTGGAGTATTGTGTTCAGTTCTGGGCCCCTCAGGAAATGTCTTCCCCTCAGGAAAGAGATTGAAGTGCTGGAGCAGGTCCAGAGAAGAGTAACAAGACTGGTGAAGGGACTTGAACACAAGACCTATGGGGAGAGGCTGAGGGAGCTGGGGTTGTTTAGTCTGGAGAAGAGGAGGCTTAGAGGTGACCTCATCAGTCTCTATAACTACCTGAAGGGAAGTTATAGCCAGGTGGGGATTGGTCTCTTCTCCCAGGCAGTTAGCAATAGGACAAGGGGGCATGGGTTTAAACTCTGCCAGGGGAAATTTAGGCTGGATATTAGAAAGAAATTCTTTATGGAGAGAGTGATCAAGCATTGGAATGGACTGCCCAGGGAGGTGGTGGACTCACCGTCCCTGGAGGTTTTTAAGCTGAGATTGGACATGGCACTTAGTGCCATGATCTAGTAAATGGACTGAAGTTGGACCAAGGGTTGGACTTGATGATCTCTGAGGTCTTTTCCAACCCAGTCGATTCTGTGATTCTGTGATTTTAATGTGTTACATTTTTTTTCTACCATTGCAGTGCTTTTAATGTGATAATTAGAACTGTTAGCAAGTATAGGGGAACTTTATAAGGGTATTAAATCATTCTAACACAGTTTTGGGTTCTGATGGATTTAGTAAAGACTTCTAAAATGAAATTCCAAACAAATAAAATTACTAAATTCTTGATCCAGTGGAAAAAAAAAATTGCAATGACATAAAAGCTAAAGAAGTCTTGGAAAGGATAATATGTATGTATCTCTAAAATCTGTGCCATGGTAATTTGTTGAATGAAAAATTTACCCAAGGCATATAAGGTATTTCATCTGTTACGGTAAGATTTAGGAAATAACAATAATAAGTTGTCTTACCCCTGCAGCATTTTATTCTGACTCCAGGAGGGTCAAAGTCATAATTATTTTCCACAAGGAAATTATCCTGCTATTAAGCCACCATTATCTTTATATGTAGCTGTCACGGTGCATTCGGTGATGGACTCATGATGGTTCGTTTACCTTGATCTTGAAATGCAAAATTATGGCAACCAAAATGCCGAGGGGTTATAATTCAATCAAACAGTGTTACTTAATTATTTTGCCCATAAAGCGGCATGCGATAGCGAGAGAGTAAGAAAAAGGGAAAGGAAAAAAAAAGAAAAAAGGGAAAGAAAAATAAGAAGATGGGAATGAGGATTTGTTTACCACCAGATGAGTTCCAAAGGTGTCCCTCTGGTCTCCGGTCCTGTAGAGTTTTGCCGGTCCTCTGTTGTGGTTCAGGATCCTCTGGTGGGAAGATCTTAACAATGTCCATTTGGGAGTCATCTCTTCTGCTTCTTCACCCCCCGTCGCTCCCATCGTTCAAGGCCAGACTCCGCCTTTGTTTTGCAACCCAGGCTTAAACTGCACAGGCTTGAAAAGTCCTCGCTTCTCTTGCCAGGACCCATCTGTGCTTGCATGGCCTCAAGTTCAGGGGTCTCTTTCTGGTCCATTGAGTGACCTCAGGACCCTTGGTGAGGTTCTGGGCATGCTCTTCTTCATTGGCCTTTGTTTGAGGGAGGAGGTGGCGGACAGGTGTGACTGAGGCTGCAGGTGAGAATCCATCTTCTGGATGGCAGCTATTGTCCCTGGGTCAGAGAGACCCACATAACAATCCCTTTTAGGAAGCAGGGGCTAGCTTGGCTGAGGCAGCAGGCGAAGTCCATACAGCAGCCATTGTTAGCAGTAGCCCTCCGGGTCGGAGAGACCTGTGCAACACAGTTCTTCTCCTCAGGGCTCTCTCCAAGTCATTGTCCATGCGTTCTTTCTGTCAGGGCCTCAGTTCTCTCAGTTCCTGATGACTATGTTTCAAGTAAATACTGCTCCATCTTCAGACCAACTCTTACAGTAGCCCAGATAATGCAAACTCACAGAATCACAGAATGGTTGCAGTTGGAAGGGACCTCTGGAGATCATCTAGTTCAACCCACTTTCTAAAGCAGGTACACCTAGAGCAGATTGCACAGGAATGTGTCTAGGCAGGTCTTGAATGTCTCCAGAGGAGACTCCACAACCTCTCTGGGCAACCTGTTCCAGTGCTCTGTCACCCTCAAAGGAAAAAAGGTTCTCCTCATATTCAGATGGAACCTTCTATGCGTCAGCCTGTGCCCATTGCCCCTCATCCTATTGTTGGGCACCACTGAAAGTAGTCTGGTCCCATCCTCTTGACATCCACCCTTCAGATATTTAGAAATATTGATGAGATTGCCTCTCAGCCTTCTCTTCTCCAGGCTGAACAGACCCAGCTCTCTCAGTCTCTCCTCATAAGAAAAGTGCTCTAGGCCTCATATCATCTCCATAGTCCATCGCTGGACTCCCTCCAGTAATTCCTTATCCTTCTTAAACTGGGAAGCCCAGATCTGGACGTAGTACTCCAGATGCATCCTCACCAGGGCAGAGTAGAGGAGGATAACCCTCGACCTGCTGGTCACGCTCTTCTTAATGCACCCCAGGTACCATTGACCTTCTTGGCCATAAGGGCACATTGTTGACTCATGGTCAACCTGTTGTCGACCAGAACTCCCAAGTCCTTTTCTGCAGTGTTGCTTTACAGCAAGTCCGTCCCCAACCTTTACTGGTGCCGGGGGATATTCCTCCCCAGGTGCGAGACCCTACACTTGCCCTTGTTAAACTTCATTAGGTTCTTCTCTGCCCAGTCCTCCAGCCTGTCCAGGCCTCGCTGAATGGTAGCACAGCCTTCTGGTGTGTCAGCCCTTCCACCCAGTGTGGTATCACCAGCAAACTTGCTGAGGGTGCACTCAGTCTCTTCATCCAGGTCACTGATGAACAGGTTGAACAAGACTGGACCTAACACTGACCCCTGGGGAACCCCACTAACTGCAGGTTTCCAACCAGACTTTGCACCATTGATCACAACCTTCTGAGCCCTGCCCATACAGCCAGTTCATGATCCATCTCACCGTGCATTCATCCAGCCCACACTTCTTGAGCTCACCTATGAGGAGGTTGTGAGAGATGGTCTCAAAAGCCTTGCTGAAGTCAAAGTAGACGATATTCACTGCTCTTCCCTCATCTACCCAGCCAGTCATACCATCACAGAAGCTATCAGATTTGTCAAACATTATTTCCCTTTGGTGAACCCGTGCCGATTACTCCTGATAACCTTCTTTTCCTCCACATGCTTAGAGATGACATCCAGAATGAGCTGTTCCATCACCTTTTCAGCGATGGAGGTGAGGGTGACTAGCCTGTAGTTTCCTGGGTCATCCTTCTTGCCTTTTTTGAAGACTGGAGTGACACTGGCTTTCTTCCAGTCCTCCAGCACCTCTCCTGTTCTCCAAGACCTTTCAAAGATGATGGAGAGTGGCTTTGCAGTAACATTTGCCAACTCTCTCAGCACTTGTGGGTGCATCCCATCGGGGCTCATGGATTTGTGGATGTCCAGTTTCTGTAAATGATCTCTAACCTGTTCTTTCTCAACCAAGGGAAAGTCTTTCTTTTGCATGACTTCGAATCATAGAATGAGAGAATCGTTTCGGTTGGAAGAGACCCTCATGATCATTGAGTCCAACCATAACCTAACGTAACTCTAGCACTAAACCATGTCCCTAAGAACCTCGTCGAAACACCTTTTAAACACCTCCAGGGATGATGACTCTACCACTTCCCTGGGCAGCCTGTTCCAATGCCTGACAACCCTTTCCGTGAAGAATTTTTTCCTAATATCCAATCTAAACCTCCCCTGGCACAACTTGAGGCCATTTCTTCTTGTCCTATCACTTGCTACTTGGGAGAAGAGGCCAACACCCTCCATGCTACAACTTCCTTTCAGGTAGTTGTAGTCAGTGATAAGGTCTCCCCTCAGCCTACTTTTCTCATGGCTAAACAGCCCCAGTCCCCTCAACTGCTCCTCATAAGACTTGTGCTCCAAGCCCCTCACCAGCTTTGTCACCCTCCTCTGCACTCACTCTAGTATTTCAATGTTCTTCTTATGATGAGGGGTCCAAAACTGAACATAGTATTCAAGGTGCAGCTGTATGGGAATGTAGTGGAAGATTTGGTGAGGAGGTTGTTTAAATGTAAATCCGCTCAAGTGACTTGCAACTGTCTGTACAAAAAGCACATACATCACACTAATTGTTTTACTGACCTTGTGTGCTTGATGAGTAGAACCTCTGTGTTAGATAACATAGGCCTGTGAGAAACTCTAGGCACCTTATCACTAAGTCTGAGATTTCTGCTTTGTTGTGAGAAAGAGTGCAAGGCTGTGCCTGCTTGAAACCTTGAAATACAGGCGAGCTCAGTAGGCCCAGTGATCTTCCAGCAGGGCTGAACTTACCAGTGCCTGCATCCTCGCTTGTGTCATCTCTGCCTGGGAGCTTAGGTGCGACTTTGGAGATTCCCCAGTAGAGAGGTAACTAAAATAAAATTTGTTCTTTGCAATGTATTTGTGGCTTCTGGCTCTTCTTGCAACGTACCTGTGTATGTGTACACAGTGGCCTCACTAGCGCCGAGTACAGTGGCACAATCACTTCTCTAGTCCTGTTGGCCACACTATTCCTGATACAAACCAGGATGCTTGTCATGGTTGAGACGGACAAACGACATAGACCAAGTTCTTCCAAGATGAAAGTAGTAGATGCCATTTATTGCCACAAGTGCATTTTTATACAGTTTTACCAATTCATGTGTGTCTTCACTATTGGTTACAAGGTACAGCAGTAACATCTCATTGGCTAATTTTACTCTTCTACTTCCTTCTCTCTCACGGGTACATCCTTAACTTCTCCGGATACTCCTTTACTCCCATCATTCTCACGGGTAGGCCTTCGTATCTTCAAGGCTAATTTCTGTTCCTATGCCCTCCGTCAGGGAATCCACAGACCCACCGTAGTCCCCCACAGATGCTGTTGGCCTTTTTGGCCACCTGGGCACACTGCTGGGTCATATTCAGCTGGCTGTCATTCAACACGCCCAGATCACTCTCTGCCAGGGAGCTTTCCAGCCACTCTTTCCTAAGTCAGTAGCGCTGCCTGGGCTTGTTATGATCCAAGTACAGGACCCGGCACGTGGCCTTATTATACCTCATACAATTGGCCTCAGCCCAACGATACAGCTGGTCCAGATTCCTCTGTATGGCCTTTCTACCCTCCAGCAGATCAACACTCCCACCCAATTTGGTGTCATCTGCAAACTTACTAAGGGTGCACTCAATCCCTTCATCCAGATCATTGATAAAGAGATTAAACAGAACTGGCCCAAATACTGAGCCCTGGGGAACACCACTCATGACCGGCTGCCAACTGGATTTGACTCCATTCACCACAACTCTTTGGGCCTAGCCCTCCAGCCAGTATACATGTATGTCATAAATATTTATAAAGTTTACAAACTGTTTATTTCTCACTTGGTCCTGTACACATCTCAGTGGTGCAAAGCAGAGGGAAAGAGAATCAGTAATTTCTGATATCCTAGAAAAAAAGACTGGGAAAAAACCTGGAGGTTAAGTGCTATTTTGTACTTATGGAAGTTAAATCTCTTCAGATCATTTTTGGTACAGACTTGCAGAGACAGAGTGCCTGAAGACAGGCTATGTTTCAGATTGGGTCTCTCATGTCTGCCATATTCAAGTTTAAAATAGTATATTTTGTCATTTTTTCTATGCTAGGAAGCCAAATGTGTCAGAAATGTTATATACACATTTGTATTAGAAATTTAATATATTATTCTTTGAAATCATCAGCTTTTGCATTTGTACTGAGAAAGTAACTGCGGATATAACACAAGAGTCAAGAAAAGGAAAAGAGTCAGAATATGGAAGTAGAAAGTAAAAAGAAAAACAGAAAGAATCTTCTGAAATTCCCACATATATTGACTATTTCTTTGTTGTTGCCTTTTTTTTTTTTTTAACCACGAGGTCACCACTCCATCTAGAGCAGAGGTGTCAAGCTCATTTTCATCGCAGGCCACATCAGCCTTGCCATTACCTTCAAAGGGCCGAATGTAATTTTAGGACTGGGTAAATGTAGGAGTAGTTACATTTATCCAGTCCTAAAATTGCATTTTGCCCTTTGAAGGCAACCACGAGGCTGATGTGCCCCCCTCCAGTGAAAATGAGTTTGAAACTCCTGGTCTAGACTATTCATGGCCCATGGGAAAGCAACACAGCTATGAACCCCCTTCTTTTCAAAGACTCAGGTGTCTCAGGTATCAACTTTTTTCTAACTGTTCAAATACATGTCAAGGCATTTACTTCCTGACAATATGTATTTTTAATCTATCATTCATTGTGGCTAACTGAACTCAGGCAAATTTACAGTGAAACACAGAGTTAACTTTAGGTATGTCCCGGAAATGAACGAGATACCTCTATACCCATGTTTGCTTGTGTCATGGAAGGGCTGAGAACCAAAACCAAGGTATAAAAGCCAAACATCACAGAATCAGGCTTAAGCCATGCAGCTTCTCATTTCAGTAGGCTGCTTTGCAAGAATACGAGCAATTTCTGCTAGCACTTCAGAACCTCAAAGCACTCTAAAGGCTGATCTCTGCCAGCTGGGAGTAAACTGAATCAAGCAGTAACAGTGCATAACACTTTAAATCATAGCCTAACCCTCAAGCAACCCTCAGCTAAAGACTGGGAGTTGCAGTGGTATCAAAGCAGCATTTTTAACACTACTAACTTTAACACTACTAATGACTAAGTGAAAACAAAGAGTGAAGGCTCACAGTTGTCATGTTGTTTCATACAGAAAATTGCATAGCAACATCTCAGTTTTAAAGCATGATCGTAGCATAGGAACCTTATCATCTGGTATTTATGGCAAACACCTCCTCAAGTAAAAGGCAGGGTTTTTTATCCAACCTAGCTAAAATCAACAGCGGTGAATCCAGATAAATAAGTTTACCTATTTTTCAGCAATGCTTGTTTTGTTTAAAAGTATGATTTCTCTAGGGCATGCAGATCAGCAAAAATTCCTCTGCAAAACAGCATTCCTAACCAGTGGCAACACCTTTCCTCTACTCTGCATGAAGCAAGTGCAGAGGAAGAAAAAAAAATTGACTGCTTTCAGCATGTTGCCATTCATATTTTGAAAAACATACAGTGCTAAATTGTTTCCCTTCCAAATCTGTCCTACAGTTGCATCCACAGAAACCCAGAATTATCACTCAAATCTTGCCAGTTTCTGTTCTCTTTCAGTAATAAGAGTTTTCCAGGCAAGGGCTTCTGAATCAAACTTATTTACATCCAAACACAAATAGGACTCTCTGCTCAAGGTTATTTTAGAAATGACCCATTTTTCTACTGAGATTCATAGAATTTTATGTTATTTTTCTTCAATATGGGCAGATATAACTAATAAAACTGTTTTGACAAACACTTTGAGTTTGCAGATTTTTGTGATATATGAACGTGACTGACTTGATAACAGAGAGGCATTATGACCACCTCAGTACTTAGTACAGTGGTGAGATTTTATTTTCGTATCTCTACATCTGTGTCTGCAGGAAGAATCTGAGGACTTTTTCTTGTTACTTTGGTTTTAAACCATTTAGAAATAAGTGCTGTGCGTAAAAGAGACTGGATAAAGGGCAGAGGAGTAGGCTGCTTTCTGAATAAATCATTGTCCAAAAATCTTTGTTTTAAGCTGAAAAAAGTATACTTGTTAACATAATTTCATGGCTGAACTTCAATAATCTCTGTGACAAAAAGAATTGAAGGACCATGTGAAGATTAAGAAGTGAAGGTTACTAATTTGATTCACAACAGGCTCAGCAGAAACATGGTATTTGGTGTACCTACTTCAGGGAAGTAAACTCATGACGAGCATTTAAACTGTCAAAAATGTGAAATGACAATCAAAATCCTAAGTTACTCAGTCTTTTCAAAAACAGGAATGCAAAGAATTTACAGAAACCACTTTTCAGAAACCACAGTTACTAGAATACTTATTAACTTGTGGGGCATAACTAATTGTTTGTAGTTAACTCCAGAGAACCATGACAAATGTGGAACTTTTTGTTTTCGTTCATAATTTGACACTTAGACCAACACATAACTAGAGCAAGCTGGTTCAATGCCATCACTAAAACCTGCTGAATTTTACTCTGTGTGAGACTTTGTAGAACAGCAGAGGTGGGTAAGCACTTTCCTAGTCTAGCTATCTGAGATAGAGATCTATGTGGCCCTGTCTTTCACATATACTATTGAATCACACAGCACTAGAAATTCCAGCACAGTATAGAGTTTTTAGTAGAAATGAAACACTATGATATATAGTTCCTAGATGGCCTATTTGGATTCTTAAATAAAGTGTGATCAATAATTATTCAACTTTTTTGCTTTATGCATGGCACGATGAATTATACCTGCAGTGGATAGTAACTACACTTTGTACTTACAGATTATCCATGTTCTATAGTGTAGAAGAACAATCTTAGTCTTTTTGAAAAACAAAGTGGCACGCAGCAACTATTGACAATGAAGTACAGTTTTTTATGAATTTGCTGCTTGAGTAAGTGGTAGGTAGCTTTTGCATAGCACGTTTTAAGCACGTGTTACAGAATGGGGGTCTTGGCACTGAGTTGAGTAGGGCAGTGGGTAATGAGCTTAGGTGAACAAAGCACATTACTTTTGGATGTAGTGTTTCTACCCAAGTCCTGTTTTTCCACCTCTCTCACCTGAACCTGAGTGAAATTTAAAAACTAGCTTGTGTCTCCCAGAGAACCGAATTTGGTAGGTTTTGTTCTTAGTTTATTTCATGTGCAAGTAGGCTCAGGCTCTGATAAAATGCAGTTATTTCAGCTTTCTTTCCAAATGCAGCAGCAGTACTTGTCCTCTGCCCTGATTCTTTGATAAAACATCTGTAAAGCTAAAGCATTAATCCAAGAATCAAGAAAGCAAGATTATCACCTCAGTCAGATGGGAGACAAATATACGTGTCCCAAGAGCATCTCCTTCTGTTTGCTGTCAGCGGGACACACTTTATCTTCACAACTGAATCTCTGCTGTTACCCAACAAGGAGTTCAAAATACAAAGAGAGTGAGGAAGAAGTAACCTAGCTCCACAGCCAGGTATTTAGAATATTCTAGGGAGACAAGGAAGACCCAGATTTTGGGCACTCTAATGGCCATTTTGCATTAAACTCTCTTCAGGCATCACATAGATACAGATCAAGAGTTAGAAAACAAGTTTCTTCCTTCTGTGGGAAATACCCCAGACATTGACTTTATTGCATAGAGGCAGACTTTCAAAAAAAAAAGAGGATTCTCCTGACTGATGGAAACAGCAGGTCTGGTATGCTTTGTGTATGGGAATTGTGCAAGAATGGCAAGAAGGCTCATTGTAAATACGCTCAAGCAACTGCACCTGGGATGTAGAAAAAGCACATACATCACACTAATTGTTTTACTGACCTTCTGTGCTTGACAGGTAGAACCTCTGTGTTAAAAAACATAGGCCTGTGAGAAACTCTTAAGGCACCTTATCATTATGCCTGAGATTCCTGCTTTGTTGTGAGAAAGAGTGCAAGGCTGTGCCTGCTTGAAACCTTGAAATACAGGCAAATGCAGCAGGCCCGTGATCTTCTACCAGGGTTGAATTCTGCAGTGTCTGCATCTCTACTTGTGTCGCCTCTGCCCAGGAGCTTAGGTGCTGCTTTGGATATCCCCTGGAAGTGAGGTAACTATAATAAATTTGCTCTTTGCAATTGCGTTTATGGCCTCTGGTTGCTTCTAGCAATGTGCCTGCGTTGGCTCACACACTTTGGGAAAAAACAGGTTAGGAAGAGAAAAGTGGACCCTACTTCCCTGGCCCATTCTTGAGAGGCTTTGAGCTGTAGATCTCAAATGGATAGTTTCCTGCTTACTGCCTCAAGATCTGGAGAAGAGACAAGCTGAAAACATGCCTGGTTGTCAGTTAGTTACTGGCTACCTTTAATGAGTTCCCTTTGCACCTAGGAGGTTAGTTTACAAGGCACTGTATGGGGAAGCAACACATCTAAATCAGCAGAGAACAGGTTAGTGGAACTGATGGAACACAGGTTGCACTTCAGTGCATATTTTTCTTTCACTACCAGGCTGACCAGTAGATTTTCATCTTCTCCTTTTGAAACTAGTGTGGTAGAGGGCTTAGTAAGACAAAGATGCAGGGCACTGTAGCATCTACCTTTCAAATCTCAACATCTTTGGCACTAGCCCAGGGTAAATATGCAATCCTTACTCTTTGACAACATTGTTCAAACACTGAATTAATGTTTTCTAACTGCATCAGATTGACTCTATCTAAAAAAAGTACATAACCACTATACACAGGACATATAGCATAAGTGCAAACTGATCAAACAAAGTTCTTTAAGTCTAATCTCCAAAGTGTCACTTCCTTTTAGGTCTCCATTTCACTTCTGGAATTACAACCAAAAGCACTAGTTCTTATTGATAGCTTTGGCCATTGTGGCAGTTGCACATCCCCCTGAGATCTGGATCCTTCAATGGGGCAGTTAATGGCTCTTTTAGCACCTTAATGGGACCCTGAGTCAGTTGACAGGGTCGTTAGCAGAGGAGGTGCCCAGAGTAGCTGCAAAGCTTCTGGACCGTGTTTCAATGCCCACAGCCAGATCTGACCAGACTATAAATGGGGCTCCCACTGAAGACCCTCTTTGGAGTGGCCTTGGAGTAGCGGGTCTGTGAACTGGAACCCTCTCCTTAGACTGGGATGCCGTCTAAGGAGACTTCCCAGGATTGAGAGTGCCTCACCTCGTTGTTTGGGTGAGTGGTTATTTACTGGATACATCCTTGAATGAGTCCTTGCCTAACCCAGGCAAGTGATTATTTCTTGTGGGTACCCTGGAGTCGGAGGGCTCTGGTTGGTTTCTTGTGAGTGTGTGCATGCATGCTGTGGATCCTCATTATTCTTATTTTGCTGCACCCCAATAATCTCAACTGATATCCGAACCTGTATTTTATGTTGTCAGAGTGCTAACTAATTGTATAAACCCTGTTTTGGTCAGTTTATTGGTTGCACTTTTCCAGCCAGAATAAAGTCTGTTTTGGAACTCGTTGTCCACCTAAAACTGACTTTGGGGTACCTCCATGACATTTAAAATGGTGTAGTCGGCAGGATATCAGAAATGGAGAAATTATTATGGGGCTACAGCTGTAATAATCCTTCTGTGGCAACCTGCACACATCGGGCAGAAGCAAGCTGATGTGGTCCCAGAGTGACCGTAGCTGCGTGTGCTGTTTTCTGTGCTTCTGTTTGTGTTGCTGTCGATGCTGTTCTTGGTGTTGTTCTGTGCACCTGCTTAAAGCAAGCCCGAGACCAGCACAAATGCTGTAGCCAGTTGGAGAGGCATGATTCTAGAAAAGAGCTGGAAATATATTGTTTGAAAGCAGAGTTACGGTGAGAGAGAAAGTGAGTGCATTTTTAGGACAAAGGATTGAACTCATGTTAACCCAAGCAAAATTTCCCCTAGTATTGCCCAAATTCGGAAATTGATTGTGGACACAGAACCTGAGGACTGGGATGGAGATATCTGGGGAGATTCTGAAAACAGTGTTGATGAAGAGGAGGTAGAGACAAAGGATGTAGGCCCTCTCATTAAAACTGAGACATGTACAGGTCCACAGGGTGGAAACTCCTGTACTGCTGTTTGTACTACCCCATGGACGGGACCTGAACTTGGCGACTTGCAATCTAAATTCTCACGTTAGCCGGGCGAAACAGAAACTGAATATCTTTCCCTTACGGGGTGTGATCGGATACTATTGAGTAATGAGGAAGCTGCAGGCTTTTGGGGACCTGGTGTGTTTTCAAGTGATGGTCCGAATGGTGATCAGCCCATAACATCTTGTGTGGCTTACTGGGCTGGTGGTGTGGATCCCAAGGAACGTGGGGAGCCCATCACCATTAGGATAAGAGGCTTGCTGGAGCTGGTTGAGGGCGTTCAAAAGGCTGCTTGTATACAGACAATGTACGAAAGAGGGCGGCAAGGAATTGCCATGGCTGCACCAGTAAACCTGACCCACCTTCGGCTGCTTATCAGAGGGCTGCCGGACGCTTTAAAGATACATGTCCAGTCCCTCAGGGAGAGAATTCAGGAGGCTATTGACTGTAACAAGCAGAACCCTGGAAATCTGCCTGCACATGTATTAACCTGGGCTGAAATCCTGCACAATTTAGTCACCTACGGGCGTGAAATGGGATGGGTGGACCCGGGTGGCAGCACAGAGACTTCTTGGAATTGAGAGTGCCTCACCTCCTCGTTTGGGTGAGTGGTTATTTACTGGATATATCCTTAAATGAGTCCTTGCCTAACCCAGGCGAGTGATTATTTCTTGTGGGTACCCTGGAGTCGGAGGGCTCTGGTTTGTTTCTTGTGAGTGTGTGCATGCACGCTGTGGATCCTCATTACTCTTATTTTGCTGCACCCCAATAATCTCTTCAACTGATATATGAACCTGTATTTTATGTTGTCAGAGTGCTAACTAATTGTATAAACCCTGTTTTGATCAGTTTATTGGCTGCACTTTTCCAGCCAGAATAAAATCTGTTTTGGAACTTGTTGTCCACCTAAAACTGACTTTGGGGTGCCTCCGTGACAGCCATAAGGAACTAAACTAAGATCACCATTTTGTTTACCATAGACATTAAAATCCATCTCTGTCATGTTTTCAGTATAGCAAAAAAAATGATCACATGGCTATCTCTTGCACACCCAGAAGTTATCTTGACACCACCTGCCTGATCTGTCTGATATCTCTCATCAAAAAGTTGAACTGAAAGCTGACTGGATCAGGTTGTATCTGTACAGTATCTTGAGGAAGCAGGCTAGAGCGTGTCACTTTGCCAACTCAGCTCTATGTACACATACACACACTCGTGCATGCACAAATTGCTTTCATAGGATGTCTCTGACTTAGCTACCAGCATCCATCTTGGTGCCACCTCAAGGCATATCAAGGATAAGAGGGTTATTAGGGGCAGTCAACATGGCTTTACCAAGGGTAAGTCATGCTTGACCAACCTCATAGCCTTTTATGAGAATGCAACAAGGTGGATGGATGATGGCAGAGCGGTGGATGTGGTCTACCTTGACTTCAGTAAAGTCTTTGACACAGTCTCCCACAGCATCCTCACAGCTAAGTTGAGGAGGTGTGGTCTAGACAATAGAGTAGTGAGGTGGGTTGCAAACTGGCTTAAGGAGAGAAGCCAGAGAGTGGTAGTCAATGGTGCGGAGTCTAGTTGGAGGCCAGTATCTAGTGGAGTGCCTCAGGGGTCAGTACTGGGGCCAATATTATTCAATATATTCATTAACGATTTGGACGAGGGAATGGAGTGTACTATCAGCAAGTTTGCTGATGACACTAAGCTGGGAGGAGTGGCTGACACGCCAGAAGGCTGTGCTGCCATCCAGCGGGACCTGGACAGGCTGGAGAGTTGGGCGGGGAATAACCTGATGAAATTTAACAAGGGAAAGTGTAGAGTCCTGCATCTGGGCAGGAAGAATCCCAGGTTCCAGTATAAGTTGGGGAACGACCGATTAGAGAGCAGTGTAGGGGAAAGGGACCTGGGGGTCCTGGTGGACAACAGGATGACCATGAGCCAGCACTGTGCCCTTGTGGCCAGGAAGGCCAATGGCATCCTCGGGTGTATTACAAGGGGGGTGGTCAGTAGATCGAGAGAGGTTCTCCTTCCCCTCTACTCCGCCCTGGTGAGACCCCATCTGGAATATTGTGTCCAGTTCTGGGCCCCTCAGTTCAAGAAGGACAGGGAACTGCTGGAGAGGGTCCAGCGTAGGGCAACAAAGATGATTAAGGGAGTGGAGCACCTCCCTTATGAAGAAAGGCTGAGGGAGCTGGGTCTCTTTAGTTTGGAGAAGAGGAGACTGAGGGGTGACCTCATTAATGTTTATAAATATATAAAGGGTGAGTGCCATGAGGATGGAGCCAGGCTCTTCTCAGTGGCAAACAATGATAGGACAAGGGATAATGGAATCAAGCTGGAACACAAGAGGTTCCACTTAAATTTGAGAAAAAAACTTCTCAGTGAGGGTGACAGAGCCCTGGAACAGGCTGCCCAGGGAGGTTGTGGAGTCTCCTACTCTGGAGACATTCAAAACCCGCCTGGACATGTTCCTGTGTGATCTCACGTAGGCGTTCCTGCTCCAGCAGGGGGATTGGACTAGATGATCTTTTGAGGTCCCTTCCAATCCCAAACATACTGTGATACATACTGTGATCCATCTACTATAAAGGTACCTTGAGATCAGGCCACCAACAAATCCAATCTATCCTTATGTTGGAGAATGAAAAACTTGTAGAACTCTTTGAGTGCGACGGGCGGACTGGCGAAGACAAAGAATCGGGCTCAATATGAGTTTAACATCAATGCCCTTTAATGAACCTTTAACAACACTGAATATCAATGTCTGCCAGTGCACGTTTTTGAAACCCTTATATAGTCTTTACCCAGTGGTCACGTGGCAAGTGCAGGCTATGATTGATTACTCTCTGCAGTCACTCTTCCCCCCCCCCGCTATGGTGATTAGCTGCAGGTCACTGTCCACGAACTGTTCATGCGCAGTGACGACAGCGCCCCTCCTGCAGCCTGGGTCGAGGATAGACCAGCTTCTGTTTACTTCCGTTCTGTCTTTGGTGTCTCCAGAAAAACCTTCCGTGTAGGTCCTAGCCTGCACCACAGCCACATCAAACTCTGGCTTGTTCACAGCACACAGCCCATGTCCTCTTTCTTCCAAAAACTCTCCACAGTTCCTCCTTTTTTCTTTTTGGACAAGCCAGGCTTGATTATCTATGCGTTCTAACCCATCTTTGATACGTGATGAAGAACAACTTATACATAACATATCAATTACAACAACAATCAACATAAACAATGCACTTTGCAATAAACCCTTAATCCACCCCCTTAGGTCAAGTCAATTTGTTAAACTTTCTAAACAAAAAAATCAGTTGGTTCGATTTCCTACGGCTCTGGCCCTACGGGAAGGCGATCATCACAATTGTCATAGTTGTCAAACCATGCGCTAATATTTTTCCTCTTAGTAAACTTGAGGTACTCCATTGCTGTTTTAATATTGCAATGGATTGATTAAACAAATTCCAAGAACTTTTATTTAATGGTACTCCTACTCAACATGTAACAAACAGTGTGCTGGGTGTTGATCAACCTGCCCAGAAGGTAGTGGTGTTTAAAGACCTTCCTAACATTACCATACATTTTGTCGAGGATCAAAAGCAGTTCTTAACAAAAACCCAGGAACTAGACTGCTTCTCAAGAGAATGAAAAAGATACAAACTTTCCACATGCTTAACACTTTATCATTAAGACCTAGTTATATAACTATATTACACATACATGTCACAGCTAAATTAATGCGAAGGTTACACCTCACTCTGTGTCCTCCAAAGGTTCTGTTGCAGGAAGTTGATTCGGTTGAATTTGCTTCAACTCCGGCTTTACTGCTTGGCTTGGAACCCACAACGGACCTTGATCTGTGGAGAGACACACATACCCTCTACCATTAACAATAACAGGTGCCGGTCCCTTCCACATTCTAGTGGTGGGGTCGCTGAACTGCTACCACTACTGGTTGGATTGTAGATGAGACTTGCTGGCTAACTTGTTGAAGAGATCTCTGCATGACCCCTTCGAAAGCGACAGGCATCACTTCTGCATTTCACTGTTCTTCTGTCCTGGCTACTCGTGTCAGCATTTCTTCTACTGAAGATCCTGGTGGCAGGGTTGCTAGTATTTGTTTAGTCTTTGAATTTGCATTATCGAAAGCCAGCAACCGAAACATTTGATTTTTCATTTCTTCTGATAAATCTGGGTTTTGCATTATTCCTTCATGTAGCCAGTCAATAAAATGCGTGAAATTTTCTGTAGTGCCTTGGCGTATTCCGCTGAATGAGGGAGCTAAGGGTCCTGGTAAAGTTAAGAAAGCATCTAGGGCAAGTTGTGCAGCTTTCCGGTGAACTTCAGCAATAAATCGCAGTTGAACTTCTATTGTAGCGTACTGTCCGCGACCCGTATAGGTGTCGGGTACCACATTGGTTAATGGGTCATTTGGACTGGTGTGTTTGGCTGTTTCTTGCTGCGCTCGTTGATACCAGGCCGATTCCCACAGGAGGAATTGTGCTGGAGTTAGTAATAAGCACATTAAATTTTGGCAGTCCATGGGACACAATAAGTCAGCAGTAAAAATCCAATGCAGTATTTGTCTGGTAGCTTCTGAATGTATCCCATAGTTCGTGATTGTTTGTTTGGCTTGCTGTAAAATTTTCCATTCATGTGGTTCCCATACCGCTGTCTGGGTGTTCATATTTTGAATTACCGGTAGGGCTAATTTTGCTGGAGACCAATCACCTTCTAGAATGGCATCTTTGATGACCCCTGACCATCTGCCAGATCGGGGTGGTGGCCGGTCAGTAGGTTCTATGGGTACCTTTGGTTGCATTGTTTGCGGAAGGCAACCTGGTTTTTGATACTCGATTTGTCTCTTATTTTTCTCTACATCTGACATTCGCAAGTCAAGTTGTTCAAGCTTACTGGTAATGACTTGCAGTAACTGCTCTACTCCTTGTGATGAGCCCAATGATGTAGAAGGAGGCTCACAGGATCCCTCCACATGTATTTTTGGAGGTTCTTTTGGGGGGTGGCCCCTGGTGCCGTGGCCCGGTCGGGCCCAGCCTGGCTGACGCGATAGTCTCAGAGGGGGGCGTGTCTGACTCGGGATAGGGCAGAGGCGGAGCTGTAGGAGGAGGGCGGCACTCAGGGCCTCCCACATCCGGACAGTCCCCTAGTTGCACTTCCGCTTTCTTCTCACATTGCCCCAGAGACTCAGACGGGGAAACTTCCGGTTCTTTGTTTGAGGAGGGTAAAGTTTCCAACTCCCGCCGCAGATCGGATTGCGAGAGTATTGGCTGAGCCGGGACCCCTCGACCACCCCGAACAGCAGGCAGACCCCACAGAGTAGCCCACAGGTCCCTCTTCTCTTTTGGCTGACAACTTTTATCAGTCCAGGTTTGTTCTGGGGCAAGCGCCTTCGCAGCTCCCAGGGCAGTGCGTTGTTCTGACTTCATTACTTCCAATGATTCTAACACGGTTCTCCACAAATCTCTCAGAGCTTTAATTTCTTTCTCTTCTTCCCCTCTGAGAGTCTTATCCCACATAGTGTCCCCCAATAATCTCCATTCCATTGGGGAAAACAAAAGTGGAATTTCTCCAAAGTGTCCCAATTTCTGGACTAATGTAATCAATGTGATTAAGTTTTCCTGTGACGATTCGATACCTCTCTTAGAGAGAATATGCATCAACAGTGCCACAGCTGTCTCAAGTTCCATTATCAAATCAGTGTGGTCTTAAGTACGAGGCGAGTGACCAGCTTGTCTGGTGCTTGTCTTTTGTTACCGGACAAAGCACACTCTCCTACAACCCGGTTTGGCTCCGTCGTTTAATGAATGCTGCTTGCCGCAGTAAATGGCACTCCGGAGATCCTACTTTTGCTAACAACCATCCTCTGCTACCAGATGCTGGAGAATGAAAAACTTGTAGAACTCTTTGAGTGCAACGGGCGGACTGGCGAAGACAAAGAATCGGGCTCAATATGAGTTTAACATCAATGCCCTTTAATGAACCTTTAACAACACTGAATATCAATGTCTGCCAGTGCACGTTTTTGAAACCCTTATATAGTTTTTACCCAGTGGCCATGTGGCAAGTGCAGGCTACGATTGGTTACTCTCTGCAGTCACTCTTCCCCTCCCGCTATGGTGATTAGCTGCAGGGCACTGTCCATGAACTGTTCATGCGCAGTGATGACAGCGCCCCTCCTGCAGCCTGGGTCGAGGATAGACCAGCTTCTGTTTACTTCCATTCTGTCTTTGGTGTCTCCAGAAAAACCTTCCGTGTAGGTCCTAGCCTGCACCACAGCCACATCAAACTCTGGCTTGTTCACAGCACACAGCCCATGTCCTCTTTCTTCCAAAAACTCTCCACATCCTTATGGCAGGAAAATTCAGGAGTATGTGGGCAAGGACAAGAGGGATCCCTGATGGCACTTGCAACTACATTACTGGTCTGGTGCATGCCAAGGGATAGCGAGGGTCTAAATTTTTTCCATGGCCGCCTCTGAAAGTCACATCGAGAGGATTTACAGCCGTTTGGAAACAGAGTGACATTAGATTTATGTAGAGTCTCAGCCTTGTATTTAAAATGCAGATGATATGCTATGTTTGTTTACCATTTTTAACACAAAAGGGATGAGACCTTTTGTGGATACTTCAACATCATGTGTTATTGATAAAAGATCACTTGTAACAGTTAAAAACCCATGAAATAGGAAAGAACTGATGCCAGAATCTTGAACAAGGAAATCCTGGGTCTTTCTGAATTGAGGAAGCCTAAGCATATTGTTCAAGTTATTAGGTTTGTAGCCAAGAGGAAGAAAATATATGTTGGTTGCCTTATTCAGGTCACAAGCAGCATTTACTTCTCAGCAAGATTCTTCTGTAGACAAGGTTTTATTGAATTATTTACACTTAAATCTCAGTTATAAGGTCAACTGACTTTATATACATGCCCTGGTTTTGTTAAAAACAAGACCAGTTTCTCTTTTAGTGTATTTTCCTTTCAACTAAGTTTTTCTAAGTAACTGCACTTTTCTGAATTTAGCTGCATGTTTTTTCAGACAATGTCCACTCTGGAGCTGATAACAGTAGCAATGGTATGCAGAAGAGTCCCAGGTTTAGACTTATTGCTATGGTAGCCAAGGTTACTGATAAATTTTGCACATTCCATAAGTGAAAGGGTCATATTTGCAAGGAGGGGCAAACAGAACAGATGACTAAAACTGACCGAGTATTCCATCCCATACACGTCATACACCCTATAAAAATGAGAGATCACAAGGGTCTCGCTCTTCTTTGACCATGGTTGGCATCTGAGGAGCACCCTGCCTGTCGTGCCTGCGATCCGAGGCCTGGTTCCAGACCCTGCATCCCTGAATCCAGTTCCGGTTTGCTGCGGAGTCTAGCCCAGGACTTCCAGGTGCCTGCCCTGCAGCTGCTGGAGCCGTGCTGGCTCCGCTGCGGGCAATGCTATACTGCCCCGGGAAATTCAAGATTGGTTTTGTATATTTTGTATCATTTTATCTGTTTATTAGTAGCATTAGTAAAGCATTTTTAACTTTTTCCAACTGGCAAGTCTCTCCCTTTTCCTCCTCTTCCCTTTCCTTAGTGGGGAGGGTGGTGGTGGTGGGGTAACAGAGAGCATCTGCCATGGTTTATTGTCACCCTGCAGTAAACGGTGACAATACATAAATAGCCACCACTAGAATAACAGTCATGCACATCATACACATAAACATAATCTGTATAACTCAAACAGGTTGGACTGACTGCAGTCGCTGTCTCTACACAGGCAAGGAACCCCTAAAAAAGCCAAGGGGAATTGCTCCAGAGCCAATAATTGTGTTGCACAGGTGTCTCTGACCCAGGGGCTATCGGTAACAATAGCTGCTGTGTGGACTTCACCTGCTGCCTCAACCAAACTTGCCCCCATCTCCTAAAAGGAATTGTGTTATACGGGTCTCTCCAACCCGGGGACAATAGCTGCTGTCCAGAAGATGGATTTTCACCTGCTGCTTCAGCCAAACTTGCCCCCCACCTCCTCCCTGTTACTAAGGACAATGAAGAAGAGCATGCCCAGAAGCTCGCCAAGGGTCCTGAGGTCACCCAATGGACCAGAAAGAGACCCCTGAACGCAAGGTGACGCAGGCACAGATGGGTCCTGGCAAGTAAAGCAGGGACTTTTTGGGCCTGTGCAGTTAAGCCTGGATTGTGAAACAAAGGTGGAGATTGACCTCAAACAATGGGAATGAGGGGCGGTGAAGAAGCATAAAAGATGACTCCCGACTGGACATTGTTAAGATCTTCCCACCAGAGGATCCCGGATCACAACACAGGACTGGCAGGATTCTACGGGACCGGAGACCAGAGGGACGCCTTTGGGAGTCATTGGTGGTAATTAAAATCCTCTTTTCCCTTTTTTTTCTTTCCCTTTTTCTCTACTCTATTGCGTGCTGCTTTACAGGCAAAATGATAAAGTAACACTGTTTGATTCAATTATAACCCCTTGGCATTTTGATTGCCTTAATTTTGCGCTTCGAGATCAAAGTAAACGAACCATCACGAGTCCATCACCGAATGGACCGTGCCATTAAATTGGCATCACGGATAGGATTCTGGGAAATAGAGGAGTGCAGGTAGTGTAGAGGGCTCTGTCTCTTGGAATCAAACCAAAAGATCTCAAAGTGCAAAAGGGGTGTTGCTCTCATGTTGATGAGAATTGTCTGCTAGGGAGAGTGAAGGGTCAATCTTGTGTAACTAAGTTGAACCTTCCCATAGCAGATTTTTTGGCCCCTTCAACCACTTGGGTAAGAGAAGGGTGACACACCAGTTGCTGCGGTTTTTGTAACTAAGTTGTGCCTTCCTGAAGTAGGTTCCGCCCCTTCATAATAAGAATGATCGAAAAAGCTGATAATCAAGATTTTTGGTTAGTGAAAGATCAAGACTCGTTCTACACACTTTTAGCAAAGTATAGGACTCGACCCTCCGTACCTGGAGAAGACTGGGCTCGTGGTAATTGGGCTGATTTACAGAGTGTAGTAGACCGAGTGATTTCTTTACAGACTAAGTCTAAGTTTAGATCAAATAAAGATAAAGCTGTAGTCTGTGCTGTCCTAGGAGCTAGCCTAGTAGCAGCGATTGAAGATCGCCTCAGGTGATGTAGTAATGAAAGCAAAATTATAGAATCCCTTGAAAATCTAGTGCAGGTTTTGCAAAAAACAACCTCCAGTTTAGGACAACAAGTAGAAAATTGTTTTCAACATTTAGAAAAAGAGAGGAAAGAAAACCACTCATTAAAAGCTACTCTAAAGGAAGAATGTTTAAAAAACACAGGAGTGCTGAGGCAGCAGGAGTTAGAGGAGAAAAGTATCCAACAAATAAATCAAATTTACCCTCAGAAAGAATTGGAGGAGATGGGAAAACGTTATGACGAATATCCACACGTGAGTCCCTTAGTGAAAACAGAATATTTTCATGCAAATGAGGGGGATGCTGACCCTCACATTACAACTAAGCAAACACCTTACACTGCCACTGAGCTGGCCAAACTAAAGAAAGAGTACAGCCACCTTCCTAAATAATCTGAAACTGAATACATGTGGCATGTATCCCTAACTGGGGGAGACCAAATTCAGTTAAGTGAACAAGAAGCTAATGGTTACTGGGGGCACGGAGTTTTCTTAACAAGTGGTGACATGCCCCATGGTCCCTAACCCATCAAGCTGCTTATTGGGCTGGAGGGCTAAACCCTTTAGACGGGGGAAAGCCCTTGGCAATCACTGGCACACCTGATCAATTGTTAGAAAGTGTACACAAATCAGCCTGCTTACAAATGATACATAAAAAGAAATTAATTCCCAAATGTGAATTCCCAATGATGTTGCCAGTGAATCCAGACATGATGACTGATGACTCCCTTGATAAGGGGACTTCCAGAGTCACTTAAATCTACTGGGATTAACCTTCAAATGACAATCACATTAATGAGCCCAGTAGAAAGGTTGGAAGGTGTGATTAGAAGCCAGGGTAACAGAAATGGGAACCAGAGAGATGGAGCTAATACTAGCATAGATTCCCCCTTCACCCCTGCCCCGACTTCCCCCAACCAACCAAATACTCAAAAGGTGTGGACATGAGGGGAAGTAGCACAAGAACTGATAGATTATAGTGGGAAATATGGCCCAGTAAAAATCCTAGAAGAACCGTTGAGAGGAATCCGTCATACTGAAGTCAAGAATCTGCCCCTCTCTACCAGTACTGCTGCTGCTATCGGTGCCCCAAGAAAGGAGCATCCGTACATTAAAACAGGAAAGGGAGAACAACCAAAGAACTGACAACAATGGTGATTTTTGGGAATTAAAAAGGGAGTTCCCAGAGATATAATGGAGGGCTTACCCCTTGATAAACTTAGTAAACTAGTATCAAGGTGGCAAAATCCAAAAGAACATTCACAGACCGTGAAAGAAGTCCTACCTGTTATACCTTCAGCTCCCTCCCCCACCGAGGATGAAAGTCTCTCCCAGAAACAGGAAAACTAGAACCTCCATTCCCTAGTAGTGAGCGGAGGAATGGAGGATGGATTTATATCTGACAGCTCACACATACTAGAGGGGGAGATTTATTGATCACGGCTATAGTGGGTCCTAAGCGTGCACCTGTAACCTTTTTGATTGACACCAGTGCACAGATTTCTGCTCTAAGCGAAGTAGATGCTGGAAGGTGTGGAGTTTCTCCCTTGAGGTGACGTTTTTGCGTCCTTAACGCTTTAGGGTCGACAGAAGTTATGAAAGTTGTTTGAGTAAAATTGTTATTGCTGGGGAATGAGAGCACAGTCATTATTGAGATGGTGATTGGAGACATTCCAAACAGTTTGCTAGGTATGGATACCCTCAAAGGCAGACAGTGGGAAGATTCAGAAGGATTGTTGTGGACTTTCGGAATGCTGCAGCTACATGTCAGACTACTGCAAACTGCACCTGCACGCCCATATAGCCAGGTCACAAACGTTAAGCAATACCCCCTTCCCCTGGGTGCCAAAGAAGGTATCAAACTGGTTATACAAGAAATGCAAGAACAAGGAGTGGTAATAAATACCCATTCTCCTTTTAACTCTCCAGTGTGGCCAGTTAGAAAACCCAATGGGACGTGGCGACTTACAATAGATTTTCAGCGGCTGAATGCCAACACCGATCCTTTAATCGCCGCAGTCTCCGATCTGGCTGAACTAATAACCATGATACAAGAAAAAGCTCATCCAATCATGGCAACAACAGATGTTAAAGACATGTTTTTTATGATACCATTGTGACCAGAAGACAGAGATTATTTTGCGTTCACCTGGGAAAGAAAACAATACACTTTCACCCAACTTCCCCAGGGGTACAAACATTCTCCCACATTAGCTCATCATGCTTTAGCCCAAGAGCTAGAAAAAATACCCAAACCCAAAGGCATAACTGTTTATCAGTACATTGATGATATTCTTGTAGGAGGAAATGAAATAATGAAAGTGGGGGCAACCCAACAGGATATAATTTCACATTTAGAAAATCTGGGTTTGCAAATTCCCCCTGAAAAGGTCCAAAAGCCCTCACAAGAAGTAAAATTTCTGGGAATCTGGTGGAAAGGAAGGATGACCTGCATCCCGCCGGACACCCTTGCTTCCTTAGTTCAGATCAAAATGCCTGAGTCAAAAAAGGGTTTGCAGCATGTTTTAGGGCTGTTGATCTTTCGGAGGAAACACATCTCAAATTTTTCCATCATTGCTAGACCTCTTTATGATTTTCTAAGAAAGGAGGTCAAATGGGAATGGACAGCTTCTCAGGAAGAAGCTATGTGATTACTAATTTTTGAAGCAACAGCTCATCAAGTCCTTGGTCCTATTCACCCTACAGACCCTTTTCAGGTTGAATGGGGGTTTGCTTTATCAGGCTTATCAGTTCATATATGGCAGAGAGGTCCTGAAGGTCCAACCCGACCTGTGGGATTTTTCTCCGGTGGTTTTAGGGATGCCAAAAAGAGAGACACTGCTTGGGAGAAAGGTTTGTTTGTTGTTAGTCTGGCTCTGGTAGAAGTAGAGAAGATTGCATGACAGCAGCCAATCGTATTAAGAGGCCCATTTAAAGTCATAAAAGAAGTCACTTCTGGGACCCCTCCCCCCGACAGGGTGGCCCAGAAGGCCTCAGTATGAAAGTGGTATGCTCAGATTGAACACTATTGTAACATTTTCTCGGTATCTGAAGGAGCTTTAAAAAATCTGGCTATACAAGAAATGGAGAGCTTGGACGATGACCAAGATAAACCTGCCTCAGTAATCCAAGTCGCACCTCCCTTTTCGCATGATTGGTCAGCTAGTGCTTGGTTTACTGATGCTTCTGCTAAAAGAGAAGGAAAGGTGTGGAAATACAGGGCAGTAGCACTCCATACCTCTTCCGATGAACACATTATAACAGAGGGAGAGGGTAGTGCACAAGTAGGTGAATTAATTGCAGTATGGAGTGTTTTCCAACATGAAGCATAAACTACTTCTCCTGTCCACATTTATACTGACTCTTATGCTGTGTTTAAGGGGTGTACCAAGTGGCTTCCTTTCTGGGAACAGAACGGATGGGAAATTAATAGGATTCCAGTGTGGCAAAAAGAAAAATGGCAAGAAATCTTTATTGCTAGAAAGGGAAACTTTGCTGTGGACTGGGTAGCTTCTCATCAGGTAGATGGGGGATCTGCAGGAGAATGGAATAACCAAGCTGATGAATTACCAAGACTGGCCCCTGTACAAAAGGACCAAATTTCAGAAGACTGGGAATGCTTGTTAGAATGGTTACATGTAAAATGCAAACACACCAGAGCTAAGGACTTGTATGGTGAAGCTCTGGCCCGAGGTTGGCCCGTCACCAAAGAAATGTGTAAAACCTGCATATCGGTCTGTGAACAATGTTGGAGACAGCTTGAAAGGCACCCTTTAGAAGATAACCCTCTACATTTAAGGGAGGGTAAAGGTTTCTGGGATGCCTGGCAGGTGTATTATATTGGCCCCTTTAAGAAATCAGGAGGTAAACATTTTGTACTGGTGGGGGTGGAAATAACATCAGGATTAGTCCAAGCTGAAGCTTTTGGCAAAGCTACAGGTGAAAACACTGTGAAAGCATTGTGAGAATGGTTTGGAACTTTTCCAAAGTCACAAGAAATACAGTCTGACAACGGTTCCCATTTCATCGCCAAAGTTGTACAAGATTGGGCACAAAGTGAAGGGATTAAATGGACTTTTCACACCCCATATTACCCACCAGCTAATGGAACTGTAGAAAGAACTGACAGCCTCTTGAAACGGCTTTTGAAACCTCATGAGGGTAACTGGGATACTCGTCTGTGGCAAGTTATCACAAGCGTAAATGACAGGTGGGGGGTAAATGGATGCCCCAAAATCACTGCTTTCTGCCCAAAAGCCCCTTCCTTGATTCCCTCTTTAAAGGGACCGAATGATTCCAAAGATCCAGCCCATTTCCCAGGACAACGAGTCCTGGTGGAACTCCCTACTGTGGAAAGCGTATCACTAGCATTGAAAACCCCTTTAAATGCAAATGCATGGGTAGCCTCTCATGCCCCGGGTAAGGAACACCAGATAAATACCCACTGGATAATTCCATAATTTTAATTATTTTTGCCTCGAGGAGGCAAGCCCTGTTTGTTTTCCTTTTGCAGGAGAACTCCGAGGGACACAGAGAATATCACGAATCATTCAAGAATCAAATCTGAAGGCTTAATTTGTCAAAATGACCAATAGTATAATTAGACTACTAATACTTTTCTGCATCTTCTCACCTACCCATAACCAAAAATACACTAAATGGCCTTGGTCCAAAGCTACTGTTATATACACTAGTTCTCTAGGACTGTATCCTGAAGACCACTTTCCAAGTTTAGCTACTATAGTAATACCTGATGATAAAGTGTATTGCCCATATGAATGGAAGTGGGATAGGAAGGATTGGGTTAGAGTCCTGAATGGTACAAATGGAGAAAAAATTAAAATAGGATGCAGAAAGGTGGAAGGATCTAACCATGAGAAAGCCTCTTCAATTACAGTTACTGGAAACCTTTTAGATCTAAATTCGACAACCAAAATTCACCCTAACATCTCAGCGAAACTCTGTGCCACTGCAGAGTGGAAATGTAATAAACAAAATTCTCTCATCTCGTGTTGTCGCCAAAAGTACATCGGCAACTATACCACCTTGGACCCAAGTACCAACAATGTGGAGATTACTAAATCCTGCAAGGATGCAGAAACTGATTGTTGGTGCAACTTCACTTTAACAAGGACCATCCGGGTGGTGTGTAATTGGCGAAACAATCACGCCAACCGATCAGAACTACTAGGCCTAAAATTCAAATTTAAAATAAATGCTGTCGCCAAACCTCCAGTGACATTTGTTGCAATAGTCACCTATCACAACAAAGACAGCGTTTTCACACAATGACAAAAATAAAGCTTCACGCTCTTTTATGGTGGTCCAGGGTGTCAACTTCTCCATGCAATGTAGACTGATTACTGAATCCCTCACTGAACCAGTAAACAGCTATAGAATTGGACTACATGGCTCTACTCTATCATGTGAAAAACAAAGCCAAAATTGTTGGCTAAACTTTGTGGAGGGGTTTCTGTTAGATGGAGATTTATTGTTGAATTAGTCAGACCCAAAGGAATCTCAAGGCCACTTCGAAAAGCTGAAAACAGGACCTGCTGTGGGAGTGAGGCATTTCTACAATAACAGGGACTCAACAAGATGTAAATCAATGGACCTATCAGCAGTGAGATTCCAGCTCGTGAACATAGACAATATCCAATTAGCGAATGCATGATTGGAGCGTGGATGCGTGATCAGAAAATAGTTGCATATATAAGGAGGCTTGTTTCTGTAATAAACGGCTTTGCGTGATTCACATCGGAGTGCTGAGTCCTTTATCGTTCCAACAAAACTTGACTGCAATACAATATACTCATAAAGTAATGTGTGGTAAAAATAATACCAAACATTGGAGGGAACTCAGGATAGAGGTCGTGACACCTACCACCCAACCAATAGCTGTACCCGATCCGAAAATTTTTGAAATTGGACCATATGTGATCAAAAATATAGGCCAATAACAAATGTTGTTCAATCCAGAATGGTCTCTTAAGCGTGTTGAGGTGTTAATGCAAAATAAGGTTTCTGAGATTCAGCCAGCCTACTCTCCTTTCTTAAGGACCTCTTTCAAAGGGTGAACAACCTGACTGAGGAAACAAATTCCTAATAGAACACCGAGAGACCTAACTGGTGTGTTGGTGACAGGATTGGAAGTTCTAACTGGTATTGATTCAGAGATATTAATGAATAAATTGACTACTACAACTAGTGATTTGGCAAAATTGCAACTGCCCTTGAGGTCTTCCCTATTGGCTTTGGGAACTAACCAGTGACTGTTATAAAAAGTGTTACCAAAATGGGAAAAAGTAAATGTAAAAGACCATGAATTGATAATAGATGCACTTGGTGTGGTCCAAAATAACCTTTCTTTGGCAATCAGTTGTATTCAGGCACAACTGTGGATGCAATCACACCTTGATCATAAGAGAAGGTGAAGAAGGTGCTTTCCCTACTGAAATTCGGAAAATTGTTTGGGACAGTGCCAATGAATTTGAGAAAGAACTGCAGTCCTGGTGGACTTTGGTAAACTTCACTTATAACCCCATCACAAACACTGCCACGACCTTTGTGTTAACCATACACAATACTTCAATATACGTAATTTACGCTATCATTGCATTAGGATTGAACCACAACAGAGCTGTACTCTATCCTTTCGAGCACAGAGTATGGGCCTGAAAAGTGGATGAAAAATGGCAAACTGTCAATTTAGAATCTTGTATTGTGCGGGAACAGCAAGGATTCATCTGTGAAAGTAATACAATTAGTTCTCAAGACATTTGTCTGGACTCTGAGCAGAATGTTTGTCATTTTGAGGTTCGTCCTGACAATCGAGAAATGGTATTATGTTGGAGAATGGTTTGGAAATGGGGGACGTGGGTCTACGGAGCAGTTGTGTGAGTAGAGTCTAGATTTTGTCACATTCCTATACCTCTCTTGGGTTAAGATTTGTTAAGCAAATTGTAAGCTCAAATAACGTTTTCTGAGAATTCTGTTTAGTTGCATGTCCTACAAGAAGCTGCTTGGATGGTGCAGATCTGCTTGTGCAAGTGAGAAATCTACAAGGAAATTTCGAATGCTGTATTTCCACTAGTATTAGCAGCCAATGTTTCGATAAAGCAAATACTACACTTCTGAAACAGAACTTCGATCCAGTAAGGGACATCAATATCCAATAAATATGACAGACAAAATGGAGTTAGAAACTTTGAAGAATAAATTTATGACAACCTTACAGGCTGACTGCATTCAGTTAGATTTGCAGATTTGTCTACGAAATAACCTGTGTCTATTGTGGGACAGTATGATGAGATTGCTAGCAGATTGATATACCGACTGTTGTATACCAATTGTCACTCTGATCAAGAAAATGTAGGGAATGAATTTAAGTCTTAATAGGCCATGATCCTTTTGTCATATATGTACCAGTTGTGAAATTTAATTCTGATTTTTTTTTCATTTGTAATCTATGTCTTTGTAAATTGCACTAGCTGGTTTTCTTAACAGCACAACTTTTAGCATGCATAAATGTAAATTGCTGCAGAACCTGCAAGTCTCTAACATCAGGTCACAGACCATACTTGTATCTGGTCTGATCCTACATACTTGCACAGTTTTTGTTTATGGTTCAGGAAAGTCTCATAAAGCTGTAGTAGTTTGGTGTGAAGATAACGATTGGCATCATTCTGTAAAAACTATTGAAGGTTCAACCCAATTAGCAGAACTTAGTACAGCTTTAAATTACTTAGAGCTTTTTAAGGAGGAACCTCTAAATTTGATTTGTGATTTTGAGTACATAGTCAAGGTCCAACGCACGTATCTGATTCTGAACTTTTGTTTGTTTGTTTCTTGTTTTTTTTTTTTTTTAAAAAGGTGGGGGGAAGTACGGGAAACACCACAAAACCAATTGTCAAAATCATTGTATGTGATGAAATACTTTGCAAGTATGACCCAAAACCATGCTAAATCAGAAAGAACCTACATTAGTTATGGTCAAATCACTAGTCAATGGAAAAGGTCACATCAATTGATAACCTGGGGAAACGTTATGTTTGTGTCATTACAGGCCAAGGATCGAAGTGGATTCCCGCGAAGTGGGTCAAGCCATGACTAAATAAAGACAACAAAGATTCAATGGATGCAGATGGACAGGAGGGAGATAAGCTGTGAGGACTGTTTCAGATGTAAACCATGGATCCTAATTCAGTGTTATAAATGCTCACAGACCTGGAAGATAAATCGAAGTCAATCCATAAGGAAATTCAACAGCTTATGGACTACACCCAGAAGATTCAAGAAGATATAGGGCTTTTCGGCTTGGAGGGGTTAACAAACTGGCTAGGGTTAGAAGGGTGGTTTAAGAGCTTTTTACAAAGTGTGTTGCTTATCTTAGTTATAGTAGCTATAGGGTTATTGTGTTTAAGCTGTGCTCTCTCTTGCTTTAAAAGAATGTTTGAGCAAATAGTGAATCAGGCTCTGCTTGTACAAAAAGAAAAAGGGGGAAATGTTGGAGAATGGCTTGGAAATGGGGGATGTGGGTCTACGAAGCAGTTGTGCGAGCAGAGCCTATTCTGAAGGTCTTAGCATAAGTAGCAAGACTAGGCCGCAGTGAGAACCGCTGACTGTTTCAGTAAAATCAGCAAGGTCACTGAGACCTTCGCAGAGTTTCACAAACAGCTTTCAACAGCACAAGAATGTAGAATAAGCATAGCTAGCAGCTGCAAGTAGGAGGACCATGCAAATGTGACTGTTAGAGCTTAAGCCAATTAGTAGGTCACAGGTATGCATAATTATCGTGAACTGTATAAGTATATGCTATTTGGGCTAATAAATCAAACTATGCTTTATCACTCATATTGAGTCGACCTGCGTGTTCCTCCGCCTCTCAAAGTATTAGTGTATATTGGCAAAGGTTGTGTGTGCTTGAGGACTACTTGTAACTCTATATTAGTAGATAGAGTGATGGTAAATATTAGAAATAATTCAAATTTTTGTGTTTGTAATTTTGTTAAAATTACTGGATGTGATTTTTCTTATTTAACACCAGTCATATCTCATCAACTTATGCAATCTAATTACACACTGATTTATGAATTACTGCCTACATCTATCAGGATGAATCTCACATTGGTAAAGCAATTGTTGCAACACCAAGACTTGATCAAGATCTTTGAAGAAGTTTGAGTAAATGGACAGAAAACCTTGATAACTGTTCACCACAATGCTGAAGAAATTCACAGTGTGTTGAGAAGAGTAGAAAAAGACACAGAATATAAGTGGTGGGACATACTTTTCAGGTGGTCACCTACTGCTACAGGCATCCTGAACAAGTTGTGTCACCCCATTGTTGTTCTCTTGGTATTAGTTTTGATAGGTTTTGTTCTCTCTGCGGTATTGTATGTTTTGAATTGCAAAATGCTAAAGCGTTTGACACATTTGACATCTATACTTAATGCACACAATTTGTTTAGTGTGCCCTCCAATGGAGACATCCATAAAACCATTCATACAAAGCGGATTGCGTGCATATAAACCACTTTTCCTTTCCTTTTTCTTCCTCTATACTTTCTGTCTCTCTTTGAGGATCATGTTGCTGCCACGAGCTCCTGATAACAATGTTCAGTCACGGGGTGGTGTAAGAGTCGATCTGAAGATTTGTCTGAACATCACCATCAAGAACAGATGGACAATGACTTGGAGAGAGGCCCGAGGAGAATAATTGTGTTGCACAGGTCTCTCCAACTCGGGGGCTACTGGTAACAATAGCTGCTGTGTGGACTTCACCTGCTGCCTCAGCCAAGCTTGTCCCCACCTCCTAAAAGGAACTGTGTTATACAGGTCTCTCCGACCCGGGGACAATAGCCGTTGTCCAGAAGATGGATTTTCACCTGCTGCTTCAGCCAAACTTGCCCCCCACCGCCTCCCTGTTACTAAGGACAACGAAGAAGAGCATGCCCAGAAGCTCGCCAAGGATCCTGAGGTCACCCTGAATGCGAGGCAACGCAGGCGCAGATGGGTCCTGGCAAGCAAAGCGGGGACTTTTTGGGCCTGCGCAATTAAGCCTGGATTGTGAAACAAAGGTGGAGATTGGCCTCAAACAATGGGAATGAGGGGGGGTGAAGAAGCATAAAAGATGACTCCCGACTGGACATGGTTAAGATCTTCCCACCAGAGGATCCCGGATCACGACGCAGGACCGGCAGGACTCTACGGGACCGAAGACCAGAGGGACACCTTTGGGACTCGGTGGTGGTAATTAAAATCCTCTTTTTCCCTTTTTTTTCTTTTTTTCTTTCCCTTTTTCTCTACTCTCTCTCTATTGCATGCTACTTTACGGGCAAAATAATAAAGTAACACTGTTTGATTCAATTATAACCCCTTGGCATTTTGGTTACCTCAATTTTGTGCTTCGAGATCAAGGTAAACGAACCATCACAAGTCCATCACCAAATGGATCGTAACAGGGGAAAAGGAGAAAACTGGGCACAACAGAGACAAACCCAAGGGTACCATACCAAAGTGTGAGGGATGGGGTGCTAGCAAGGCCCTTTTGTCTGCCCTCTCATTGGAGGCAGGGGATGGAGGGCCATGTGGTAGCAAAGGCACAAGGGTTATTGATGTTAGAAACCACAGAAGAGCCTGAGAAGGATCAAAAAGGAATTAGGGCTTCTCAGTGCAAAAAGTTGGTGGGATCAGTAGCCTAGCTGAACTGCATCTATATGAATGCACACAGCATGGGCAACAAACAGGAGGAGCTGGAAGTCATCATGCGGCAGAAAAACTACAATGTAGTTGCCATCACAGAAACATGGTGGGATGACTCCCACAGTTGTAGTGCTACATTGGATGGCTATAAACTCTTCAGAAGGGATAGGCAAGGAAGGAGAGGAGGTGGGGTAGCCATGTATGTTAGGGAGTGTTTTGATTGTCTAGAGCTTAATGATGGTGACAATAGGGTTGAGCATTTATGGGTAAGAATCAGGGGGAAGACCAACAAGGCAGATATCCTGGTGGGAGTCTCTTACAGACCACCGAACCAGGATTAAGAAGCAGACAAAATATTCTGCAGGCAGCTGGGGGAAGTCTCGTGATCACTACCCCTTGTTCTCACTGGGGACTTCAACTTACCAGATGTCTGATGGAAATACACAGCAGAGAAGAAACAGTCTAGGAGACTCCTGGAGTGTCCAAATTCCTGATACAGCTGGTCAGTGAGCCAACTGGGGAAGGCACCCCACCTGTTTGCAAACAGAGAAGGATTTGTGGGTGATGTGATGGTCAGAGGTCATCTTGGGCATAGTCACCATGAAATGATTGAGTTTTCTATTCTTGGAGAAGTAAGGAGGGGGATCAGCAGAACTACTACCCTGGAGTTCTGAAGGGCAGACTTTGACCTGTTTAGGAGCCCCTTGGGGGGTTGTTCTTAAAGGTAAAGGAGTCCAGGAAAGCTGGTAGCTCTTCAAGTAGGAAGTCTTAAAGGCATGAGAGCAGGCTGTCCCCATGTGCTGAAAGATGAGCCGATGGGGATGAAGACCAGCCCTGCTGAACAGAGAGCTTCATCTAGAACTCAGGAATAAAAGGAGAATTTCTGACCTTCGGAAGAAGGGACAGGTAACAAGGACGCTGTGAATTTATGCAGGGGGAACATTAGAAGGGCCAAAGCCCAACTAGAGCTGGGCCTGGCTTCTGCTGTAAAAGGGAACAAAAAATGTTTCTATAAATACATTGGCAACAAAAGGAGGGCTAAAGAGAATCTGCGCCCTGTAGTGGACGCATCGGGAAACATAGTGACAGAGGATGAGGGAAAGGCTGAGGTACTTAATGCCTTCTTTGCCTCGGTCTTTAATAGTACAACCAGTTGTGGTCCAGGTGCAAAGCACCCTGAGCCAGAAGACAGTAAGCGGGAGAAGAATGAAGCTCCCTTGGATCCAAGGGGAAATGGTTAGCAACCTGCTACACCACTTAGACACACTCAAGTCTATGGGGCCAGATGGAATCCATCCAAGGGTACTGAGGGAGTTGGCAGAAATGCTCATCGTGCCACTTTCAATTATTTATCTGAAGTCCTGGCTAACCGGGGAGGTCCCAGTTGACTGGAAGTTGACAAATGTGACACCCATCTACAAGAAGGGCCGGAAGGACAATCCAGGGAACTACAGACCTGTCAGTCTAACCTCGGTGCTGGGCGAGGTCATGGAGCAGATGATCTTGAGTAACATCACACGGCACTTACAAGAGAACCATATGATCAGGCCCAGTCAAAACAGGTTTATGAAAGGCAGATCTTGCTTGATCAACCCGATCTTCTTTTTTGACCAGGTGATCTGCTTAGTGGATGAGGGAAAGGCTGTGGATGTTCTGTACCTAGACTTTAGTAAAGCCTTTGACACTGTTTCCAACAGCATTCTCCTTGAGAAACTGCCAGTTCATGGCTTGGATGGGCGTACTCTTTCTGAGTAAAGAACTGTCTGGAGGGCTGGGCCCAAAGAGTTGTGGTGAACAGAGCCAAATCCAGTTGACAGCCACTCACGAGTGGTGTTCCCCAGGGCTCAGTATTGGGGCCAGTTCTGTTGAATCTCTTTATCAATGATCTGGACAAGGGCATTGAGTGCACCCTTAGTAAGTTTGCAGATGACACCAAATTGGGTGGGAGTGTTGATCTGCTTGAGGGTAGGAAGGCTCTACAGAGGGATCTGGACCAGCTGTATTGATGGGCTGAGGCGAATTGTATGAGGTTTAACAAGGCCAAGTGCTGGGTCCTGCATTTGGGTCACAACAGCCCCATGCAACACTACAGGAAGAGTGGCTGGAAAGCTGAACGGCAGAAAGGGACCTGAGGGTGTTGACCCCAGCTATTTTGTGATTCTTTGTTGATCCACAGTTGACTGAACATGAGCCAGCGGTGTGCCCAGGTGGCCAAAAAGACCAACAGCATCCTGGTTTGTATCAGGAACAGTGTGGCCAGCCGGACTGGAGAAGTGATTGTCCCCTGTACTCGGCACTGGTGAGGCTGCACCTTGAATACTGTATTCAGTTTTGGGCCCCTCACTACAAGGAAGACATTGAGGTACTGGAGGTAGTTCAGAAAAGGGTTCAATGAAGCTGGTGAGTGGTCTAGAGAGCAAGTCTTATGAGGAGCAGCTGAGGGAACTGGGGCTGTTGAGTAAAGGAGGCTGAGGGGAGACGTTATTGCTGTCTACAACTGCCTGAAAGGAGGTTGTAGCAAGGTGGGTGTCAGTCTCTTCTCCCAAGTAACAAGTTATGCACGGAAAGGATAAACATACTCGCAATCTTGCGAGAAGTTTTACTCACACACGTGGCTGCAAGGCAAGCGGAGTCTCCATCCTGGGGAGGGGGGGCTCTCGGCGGCAGCATCTTCAGCTCGCGCTCCGAGAGACCGGTGACAATGGGCCGCGTCTCGACGAGAGAGTCCCGTTTTTATACTGGCTGATCAGACCTGACTGTAGGCATTCTAGAAGCTTCTCTGCACCCCCACACCGTGTGTGGGGTGCCCCTGAAGCCTCCAAACATCCCCCACACTGGTCACAGGTGCCCAGCGGCTCACTGGCGCCTTGGCAATCCCTTCTCCTAATGGCCCTGGCCAGGGTGCTCTGGGGCCAAACAAAAGAAGCTGTTAGCCTCAGAGAGAGAGGGAGATGTGCCTACTCCTTCCATGATGAAGGAGGGAGGGGAAGAAAGGGGGGTTTGCATTCTGCCACACTAATGTAGGTTCTTTCTGATTTAGCATGTTTTTTGGGTCACACATGCAAAGTGTTTCATCACAGGGTAAATTTGGGCTGCACCACTTAGATATAAGTGATTCATCACATACAATACTTTTGACAATTGGTTTTGTGGTGTTTTCCCTACTTCTCCCCCCTTTTTGTTTAAAAAAAAGAGAAAAAACAAAAACAAAAAACCAGTTAAGAATCAGATATGTGCACTGGACCTTGACTATGTACTCAAAATCACAAATCAAATTTAGAGGTTCCTCCTTAAAAAGCTCTAAGTAATGTAAAGCTGTGCCAAGTTCTGCTAATTGGGTTGAACCTTCAATAATTTTTACAGAATGATGCCAATTGTTATCTTCATGCCAGACCACTACAGCTTTATGAGACTTCCCAGAACCATCAACAAAAACTGTGCAAGTATGTAGGATCAGACCAGATACAAGTATGGTCTGTGACCTGATGTTAGAGACTTGCAGGTTCTGCAGCAATTTACATTTTACATTTATGCATGCCAAAAGCTGTGCTGTTAAGAAAATCAGCTAGTGCAATTTGCAAGGACATAGATTGCAAATAAAAACATCAAAATTAAATTTCACAACTGGTACATGTATGACAAAAGGATTATGGTCTATTGAGACTTAAATTCATTCCCTGCATTTCTTGATCAGAGTAACAATCAGTATATCAGTCTGTTAGCAATCTCATCATACTGTCCCACAACAACCACAGGTTTTTTCTATGTTGTAGCTATAAACAGACAAATCTGCAAGTCCAATCGAATGCAGTCAACCTGCAAGGTTGTCATAAATTTAGTCCTCAAAGTTTCCAACTCCATTTTAGCTGTCATATTTATTGGATATTGTTTTCCCTCTACCGGATCGAAGTCCTGTTTCAGATCTATCAGTGTAGTATTTGCTTTATCAAAACATTGGCTGTTAATATCAGTGGAAATACAGCATTTGAAATTTCCTTGGAGATTTCTCACTTGCAGCAAGCAGATCTGCACCATCCAAGCAGCTTCTTGTAAGACATGCAACTGAACAGGATTCTCAGAAAACATTATTTGAGCTTACAATTTACTTAACAAGTCTTGATCCAAGAGAGGTATAGGGCTTTCTGGCAACTACAAGAATTCATGTATTAAAACTTTGTTCCAAATTTGGCATTCTATTGGTCTCACAAAACGGCCTTTCTTTCATTCTCTCCCATGACCTCAAAAACTAACACGGTGAATTTACTAAGAAGTCTCTTACAACCAGTTACCACAAAATAAGTCTATTAAAAAAAAAATTTGGTTTAATTTCCCAGCTTCATTAGAACTATGGACCCACTGGCAATGCCTTTAAATTTCAACCCTCAGACTCCTTCATGCAGTATTACAGTTCTCTAGCAGTAACATTACTGGGGGACGGAATAAAACCTCTCGCCCCCATCTGGGATGGCAGGATCTCCAGTCTAGCATGAAAACAAATCAGTTCGAACTCCACATCAAACCAACCTGTCTGCACTCAAATCAGTACCACTCTGACCCAGAGAAGCACTGAGCATTCTGACCTCCCCAAAGCTGACCAGTGTGAAAAGACTGACTTCAGCAAGGAGGTAAAAGGATGAGCTCTCTCCCCAGATGTGCCAAAACCTAGGAGACAAGATAGAAGCAAAAAGAAACATCACCAACAACCCCTGATTCAAAGCCGAGAAGCAACACAGTGCCACAACAAGGATGGATGACAATACTCCAGAGAAAAAAAACAGAGCGGGGGGAGTAAAGCCCCCCTTTCTCCGCTTAGCAGTGGGAAAACGGGTTTTTTCCTTTTTTTTTTCTTTTTTTCTTCTTTCTCTTCTTGCTACAGTTCAGATGTAGCCAAGGCCACGCAGCTGGCGTATTCGCTGGTACGAAGTGGGAGGCTCTGGAAAACTCCTCAGTTACAATGAGCTGAGTTTATCTCGCAACTCGACACAGGCCTGGGATATTTTGCTTTTTTGTTTTCCCATTTCATTCCAACCATAATGCACTTTATACGCAATTCCAAGTAGCTCAGTAATAGTTACATTCCTCAGCCCCATTTACCTTTTGAAATTTACAGATGTCAAAAACCAGCATATTAAACATCAATCCATTATTCCATTTCTCTAGATCCAAATTAGTTCATATTCTAGCAACTTTTAAATACAACCTCATACAATACCAAGGCCACATCCATCATAGCATTTAGTTATTTTCTCTTTTCTTTTCTTTTCTTTTCTTTTCTTTTCTTTTCTTTTCTTCTCTTCTCTTCTCTTCTCTTCTCTTCTCTTCTCTTCTCTTCTCTTCTCTTCTCTTTTCTTTTCTTTTCTTTTCTTTTCTTTTCTTTTCTATGTGAATCAGAATGTAACAATTTAAATTCTTTTCTGGTCTCAAAAATGGCAAATTAACTTACAGTACCATACTTCACCAAATTTTTTCCAAAGTTCTGCAAAACAACATTAATTGCAATACAGCACTGAAACCCTGAATTCCACATTTAAGCCACATTTTAGTACAGTATCATTTCAAGTTTTATTTTTTCAGAATATTTCCTAAGGGGGAACAAGGTGGAATTTTAGCAGTGGAACCGATTCCCATTTTGTAGTTATCTCCCCAAACAAAATTCTTTTGGTACCAAACATATATATACGCAAACTAAAATACTGAGTTCAGATATGAAAACCAAATACCAAGTTCAAATATGCAGATGGATCACAGTTATACTTACTGAAGACAATATCTCGATTTTAGCATTGCACCTTTGAACTGCTTACTGCTCAGCCAGGTAGCGGTGCCGCTGGGTCTCCCTGACAAAACAGGTCAGTGCGCGCTGGAGCCCCATCGGCACCGGCCCCCCCCGCCACTGCAGCAAGCTGGATCGGGCAAGGCTTTTAATAGCGTCTCATCTGGGGTGCTACAACTGTTATCCCAAAACCAGGGTTCTTTACTTGGTGTGGACACACAAGAGCCAAATTTAGTACATAGTGATGAAACACAGCCCATCACAGAGTTGTGCAAGTCTGAATGCCGGAATAAAGCTAGCATGCTAGAAAGAGAAATAACAGCTACTACACACAAAATTTTACCATCACATTCACGCAGTAAAGAACTAAATTACTCATGATCTTCTGTATTATCACAAAATGCACATTTTGAGTCCATGGATTCTCATGATTTAACAGTCTGTGAAATCACTGCACCACACAACAAAGAGCTACTAAAACTGCAACATGCTTAAACAGATACCCACAAAGAAGGTTAATGAAGAAAGCATCTTGCAGACTTCAGCAAGTTTACTGTGACCTGTGTGTTATCAGTTAACTCTCTCTCAGTTTGTTGAAGTTCAAACCGCCCTGCCTGTAAAACTGAAATGATTCAATGATCTTTGTAGAGTTTTATTTTTCTCCTGCTCTTCTCGCTTTAGAAACAACGAAGTGTTATACTTCAAGGTTCTATTCTCCGGACACTTTTCCCAATCATTAAACTTACACAGCAGCCACCATTAATTACAATATTTCACAAGATTTTCGTTCCTCATATTTCAAGTGCTTTCCTATGTTTTAAAACACCTCCCAATACAGATTTCTTAACAACACGACTGAAAACAGTCGTTTCCAACCCCATCTCCTAAGTAAAAACCATGAGAAGAGGGAGGGAGGGGGGGAAAGCACAGGGCTGCTTGCAGCGCAAGTGGGAAAAGTGGGGAGAAGGTTTTACGGCACACTTATACCACAAAGAAACAATTCTGACAACAACCAGTAAAACTCACGTTCCTGACAAGCTGCTTGATTTTCAGAGAGGCAATACACAGAAACACATAATATGTACTGTAAAACTCGCAGATAACATGTTGATAGCAAACATTAGCATCCTCTACTGCTAATTACAACACCATTTCTTCCTTAGCTTCTAAGTTTTGAACCTGCTTATTGATGACCTCTTGAAGACGGTCAATAAATTGCATGTAATTCTCGTTGGGACCCTGATTAATAGTTGCAAATGATTTGGCTGCTTTGTCAGTTTCAGGCACCTTTATCATAGCTTGATATGTGAGGTCTCTTGACTGCCTCAGGATTTCAGAAACTTATTGTGCCTGTAGTTGCGGTATGCCAATTAGTGTCTCTTCCAAGAGTTGGGGGGTACCTGCCCCTTTCAATGAATCCCCATCGTTCTGTCTGAAATGATCTATTGCTGTTACGTTGCATAGGTCTAATTTTGCTTTGAGTCTTTCATGGTTTTTATCTGATCTTGGGGCAACTCGTACACATACTCCTTTTAACTTTTCAAGAATATGCTGCAAACCCTCATCTTCATCCATGTCATCAGATAACGTGGACTTGAACAGTGCTGGAGAATCATTAGTAACAGGGGGGTTTGGCCTTTTTCTTTTTTTTTTTTTTTCAAATCTAGTCCAGGGAAGCCACCCCCCTCCCCTGTCTCTGCATGTTCCCATTGCTCTTTTAATCCTCTCAAAGTCTCTAGCAACAAGTGCCATGTTGTTAACAGTTCAGTTGTTTCTTTGCATCTTTCACTAGTGCTTTGCCCCATAGTAACACAGTCCTTCCTTCGTAAAGTCAATTCCAGAGGGCTAATACCCTGCTTCTTCAGAAGCAACTTCCATGTAGATAATATAATACCCTCTTCTTTAGATAAGTTCCACCCCCCTGTTCCCGGTAGCTCACCAACTCTTGGCGTGGTGTCTTTTCAAGGATCCGGATCTTCGGCAGCTCCCCCCTGCTGCTCTATCAGCTGTACCGGGCTCCGTCTCCACAGCTTGTCTTCGGCTACCACAGCTTCACCGCTGTCTCTTCTTCATGCGAGATCCTTCTTCATACAGGATCAGGTCGGGGTCACCGTATGTCGTGGTTGAGACGGACAAACAACATAGACCAAGTTCTTCCAGGATGAAAGTAGTAGATGCCATTTAATGCCACAGGAAATCAAGTGTGATCACAGTCAGTTATAGCCATCATAATATATGTAATATGCTGCGTATTTGTTGTCTCATCTCTCAGCAGCCATTCTGGTGTCTAGGATGAAATGAAGAGACAGAAGAACTACTTGGCCCTCCATCCTCCAGAGTACCCAACCTGGTATGGTTTGCACAGAAAGATGTAAACCTGTTTTCTTCAGACTGCTCACATTCTTTGCATCTCACCAGCAGCAAGAAGGAAGCAGCACAGTTGTTCAGTAAGTTCAGTGTGCTGCATGTTAATTGACTTGATATAATAATAGACTCATCATAGAATGGTATGTGTGGCGATGAAGAACGACGCACACGTGGACGCAGATAAAGACGTGCACACACAGGCAGAGGTCATGTTCAGCAGGGAACAAAGAGCAAGGCAGAGCTAAGCTGAGTCAAGCTGAGGCTCTTTTTATTAACCATTCTCAATTTATAGATTTACAGATAGGGACCTGGACTAAGACGTTAGACAGGATGTTTTTTCAATAATTGTTATTCCAAACACGCCACACTCATGTTGTGACTGTGTTCAGTCACATTCCCACTCATTCACAGCCCAGGCCTGTGTCGAGGGTTAAGATTGCGGGGTGACAATCAAACCCTGGCAGATGTATTGTTAACCTCCTCTCCCCCCCACTTCCCCCTTTTGCCCCTCCCTCTCCCCCCTTCCCACTCAGGACAGGCGATCGGTAGGGAAAGAAGGACAGAGAGAAGAGAGTTGGAAAAGTTAAAGATGTTTTACTAATGCTACTAATAAGAATAGAGAAAATAATACAAAATATACAAAACCAATCTTGTAAGTCTCAGCAACTGCAGAGCCAGCACCCAAAGTCCTGGATTAGACTCTGTAGCCAACCGGAGCTGGATTCAGTCTGTCACCAGGCCTCAGTTCGCAGGGACGACCAGCAAGGTCCTCTCCTAATGTCAGCCATGAGGAAAAAAGGGAAAAAGGGCATAAGGATGAGATCCTCGTGATCTCCCACTTTTATATGAAGTATTCACGTGAATGGAATGTTATACACCGTTGGTCAGTCTCTCGGTCATCAGTTTCTTGTTGCCCCTCTCGTGAGATGTCCATCTGTGCTTATCAATAAGTTTGCATTCCATTGCTAGGTTTAACCAAAACATGTGTTGGGTTCTCCAGGAAAATGCAGCTAACATGAAGGCTTTAGCTGACAGGCAAATTCACTAAAAGAGAAACTTGTTTTTAACAAAACCAGGACATTCCACCCCTTATAATATGACATTCACTGAATACTTATCAATACAATCTATCAATACAATCTAATTAATCACTACTACTATATATATATATACATATGTACATATATACACAGGAGTAATTAATCAGTGGACCATCCTTTGAAAAGTTCATTAAGTTCATTTTGTCACAACAGTCTCCCAGGGCAGGAAAAATGGTACAAGTGCATCTCATGAACACTGTGGGTTAAGGACACCACTTCGAAGAAGGTGTCGGGCGCCACTCGAAGAAGCTAGCTCTAGTTTCATCACCATTGTCTTGATCTGTAAGACACTTATTAAACATTGTTAGTGCGGCAATTCACATCATACAGTTCAGCATTGCATATTTTCACCTAAAATCAAATCCCCTTGAGGTACACACCGAACTTCTCCATCCTTAAGCATCACCCACCAGGTGCTGCCAGGTCCCTGGGCAAAAACAATCCCACGAATAGGTTTGCCTTTGCCTGAGGCAGGAGTAACCCAGACTGCCTTTCCTAAGATATTTTTCATGTGTACTACAGGGACTTTATCTCCTTCTACAGTCCGTAGAATTTCTGATTGGGCAGGCCCGGCTCGATTGGTTGATCCCCTAGTGTTGACCAACCAAGTGGCTTTTGCTAAATGTGAATCCCAGTTTTTAAAGGTTCCACCACCAAGTGCCTTTAGTGTAGTTTTTAACAAACCATTGTACCTTTCAATTTTCCCAGAGGCTGGTGCATGATATGGAATATGATATACCCACTCAATACCATGTTCTTTGGCCCAATTGTCTATAGTACTGTTTTTGAAATGAGTACCATTGTCTGATTCAATTCTTTCTGGCGTACCGTGCCGCCAAAGGACTTGCTTCTCAAGGCCCAAGATAGTATTTTGGGCTGTAGCATGAGGTACGGCATATGTTTCCAACCATCCAGTGGTTGCTTCCACCATTGTAAGTACATAACGCTTACCTTGACGTGTTTGTGGAAGTGTAATATAATCAATCTGCCAAGCTTCTCCATACTTATACTTTAACCATCGCCCCCCATACCATACAGGTTTTAACCGTTTTGCTTGTTTGATTTCGGCGCAAGTTTCACATTCATGAATAACCTGTGAAATAGTGTCCATAGTTAAATCCACCCCTCGATCACGAGCCCATTTGTATGTTGCATCTCTACCTTGATGCCCTGAAGCATCATGGGCCCATCGAGCTAGGAAAAGTTCACCTTTATGTTGCCAGTCCAAGTCCACCTCAGCTACATTAATCTTAGCAGCTTGATCCGCTTGTTGGTTGTTTAGATGTTCCTCGGTGGCTCGACTTTTAGGCACATGAGCATCTACATGACGAACTTTCACAGGCAGCCTCTCTAGCCGAGCAGCAATGTCTTGCCACAGTGTGGCAGCCCAAATGGGTTTACCTCTGCGCTGCCAGTTGCTTTTCTTCCATTGCTGTAGCCACCCCCACAAGGCATTTGCTACCATCCATGAGTCAGTATAGAGATAAAGTATTGGCCACTTCTCTCGTTCAGCAATGTCCAAAGCCAGCTGGATGGCTTTCACTTCTGCAAACTGACTGGATTCACCTTGTCCTTCAGTGGCTTCTGTAACTTGTCGTGTGGGACTCCACACAGCAGCTTTCCACCTTCGATGTTTTCCTACAAGACGACAGGATCCATCTGTGAACAGTGCATACTGCTTATCAGTCTCTGAAAGCGCATTATATGGTGGTGCTTCTTCAGCACGTTTTACTTCATCCTCATCTGGAGACATCCCAAAGTCTTTGCTTTCTGGCCAGTCTGTAATCACTTCTAATATACCTGGACGGTTGGGACTTCCAATTCGAGCTCGTTGCGTGATCAGTGCAATCCATTTACTCCATGTAACTTCGGTTGCATGATGTGGAGAGGGAACCGTCCCTTTGAACATCCAGCTCAGCACCGGCAGTCGAGGTGCCAGGAGGAGCTGTGCTTCAGTGCCGATCACTTCTGAAGCAGCTCAAACTCCTTCAGATGCTGCTAGTATCTCCTTTTCAGTTGGAGTATAGTTGGCCTCAGATCCTTTGTATCCTCGACTCCAAAAACCTAAGGGTCGACCTCGGGTTTCTCCCGGTGCTTTCTGCCAGAGGCTCCAGGTAAGTCCAGTATCTCCGGCTGCGGTGTAGAGCACATTTTTAACATCTAGTCCAGTTCGGAGTGGTCCAAGGGCCACCGCATGAGTTATCTCACACTTAATTTGTTCAAAGGCTTGTCGTTGTTCAGGGCCCCACTCAAATTGGTTCTTTTTACAAGTCACTCGATAGAGAGGGCTCACAATGTGGCTGTAGTCAGGAATATGCATTCTCCAAAAACCTACAACGCCCAAGAAAGTCTGTGTCTCCTTTTTATTAGTAAGTGGAGACATTGCTGCAATTTTGTTGATCACATCCATTGGGATCTGACGACGGCCATCTTGCCATTTTATTCCTAAAAACTGGATCTCTCGTGCAGGTCCCTTGACCTTGCTCCGTTTTATGGCAAAACCAGCATCCAAAAGAATATGAATTATTCTCTCACCTTTCTCGAAGACTTCTTTCGCTGTGTCGCCCCATACGATGATGTCATCAATATATTGCAAGTGTTCTGGAGCTTCACCTTGCTCCAGCGTGGTCTGGATCAGTCCATGGCAGATGGTAGGACTGTGTTTCCACCCCTGGTGCAAGCGATTCCATGTATACTGGATGCCCCTCCAAGTGAAAGCAAACTGCGGCCTGCACTCTGCTGCTACAGGAATAGAGAAAAATGCATTAGCAATGTCAATTGTAGCATACCACTTGGCTGCCTTTGACTCCAGTTCAAATTGCAGTTCTAGCATGTCAGGCACAGCAGCACTCAGTGGTGGTGTAACTTCATTCAGGTCACGACAGTCTACAGTTAGTCTCCACTCGTCACTAGACTTACGCACTGGCCAGATTGGGCTGTTAAAAGGTGAGCGAGTCTTACTGATCACACCCTGGCTTTCCAATTGACGGATCAGCTACTGGATAGGAGTCAAAGAGTCTCGATTGGTGCGATATTGTCGGCGATGCACCGTTGTGGTAGCAATTGGCACCTGCTGATCGTCAACCCTCAGCAGTCCTACAACAGAAGGGTCATCTGAAAGACCAGGCAAATCAGACAGCTGTTCAATTTTCTCAGTGTCCACAGCTGCTATACCAAATGCCCACCTATACCCTTTTGGGTCCTTAAAATACCCTCTCCTGAGGTAGTCTATACCAAGGATGCACGGAGCATCTGGACCAGTCACAATGGGATGCTTTTGCCAGTTTTTTCCAGTTAGGCTCATTTCAGCCTCTACAACAGTCAGCTCCCGGGATCCCCCAGTCACTCCAACAATATTGATGGATTGCGTTCCTTTATAATTAGAAGGAATTATTGTGCACTGAGCACCAGTGTCCACTAAAGCTTTGTACTCCTGGGGTTGTGTTGTACCAGGCCATAGTATTTGTACAGTCCAATAAACTCTGTTATCCCTTTCCTCCACCTGGCTGGAGGCAGGACACCTCTAATTCCTGTTTTGCACAGTCTCTGGGTGTGAATTAGAGGTTCCTTCAAGAGCATCAGAATCTCTTCTGCTCCTTTTGTAAACTGGAGCAGCCACCTTCCAGGACAGCCTGACAACATTTACACATCACACATCCTTGGGGCCGGTGTTCCGGCCCAAGATACCATTCTCATGAGCCTGGACTATCACTCCTTATAATAATGAAAAACATACTTCTGTATAACCTTACCAAGGTCCTTTATATTTTGACTAATTGCTGTGATTTAATCATGTTAGTATTATTTCTTCTTTGACCATCTCGATGGTCATGTTAGTATTTATCTTCCTTTATCATCCAAGTGGTTGGAACCTCACATCCTGCTGTTCCCACTGTATGGTTTGGAAGGGACCTTAAAGATCATCTAGTTCCAACCACCCTGCCATGGGCAAGAACACCTTCCACTAGATCAGGATGCTCAAAGCCCCAGACAACCTGCCCTTGAACACTTCCAGGGATGGGGCATCTGGAACTTCTCTGGACAACCTGTTCCAGTGCCTCATCGCTCTCATGGTGAAGAATTTCTTCCTTATAGTTAATCTAAATCTACCCTCTTTCAGTTTAAAGCCATTACCCCTTTTTCCTATCACTACATGCCCTTGTAGAAAGTCCCTCTCTAGCTTTCTTGTAGGCCCCCTTTAGGTACTGGAAAGCTGCTATAAGGTCTCCCCGGAGCCTTCTCTTCTCCAGGCTGAACAACCTCAACTCTCTCAGTCTTTCTTCATAGGAGAGGTGCTCCAGCCCTCTGATCATCTTCGTGGACCTCCTCTGGACTTGCTCCAAGAGGTCTATGTCCCTCTTATGTTGGGGGTCCCAGAGCTGAATGCTGAACTCCAGGTGGAGTCTCACAAGAGCAGAGGGGGAGAATCACCTCCCTCAACCTACCGCCTAGCCTCCTTGCCATTCTTGCACAATTTCCATACATTCCACCCCCTTGCTCAGGGGACAGCTTCTGCTAGGACCAGCAAAGCCAGAGTTGTTCATTTGGGTTTGTGAGGTGTAGCACAGAGCAATTTACAGGGGCATACAATAAACACATATAGAAAAAGAAAAAAACATATTTCTACAATAATGTTTTAAATTAGGTGTCCCATTCACTTTGTCAAGGAATTAGTCATTCAGCCAGGCATTATCAGTAGATTGTTTCACTTGCTGCATTAATCCCAAAGATGTGAGATGTCTTCTTCCATGTTGACTAGTTCATCATTATGTTGAAGCACCACATGCCTTCAAAATAAGCAGCATTTGCAGCCACTACCTACTTAGAGGAAACCACAAGAAGAAACATTAATGTTAAAATCCCTTAGCATGGCACAATTCTGTAATACAGCTACAAGGGTTGTCATGCTAGTGAAACACATTGTTAAGAGATCTGCAACCGTTAATTTCTCCTAAATATTAAAGGTAAATGATTAGGCTACAGTAGAGGCTGAACAGATCTAAGTTTACCAGGATAAATCTAAGTTAATCAATAGGAGTGTTGTCACCTTCCAGTAATACATATGCTGTTGCTCCAGCTCCTTTAGTTTAACAACCTGGGTTTAACAACCTGGTGTGGGGTAATTGCCCATGCAGACTGAAAAGTCGTGGCCTGCACGTTTTCAGATTGGACTTCACTTTGATATTGGGTCTGTGACACCAAGAACATTGTTCCAATGCTGTCTCCTCTAGATAAAACACGTGTTCACTGAAGATACCTGAAATACAAGAACTCGAGAATCTGATATTAGCAGAGGATGTAACATAAGAAGAGAAGTCAACGTGCAAAACCATACAGTATTCTCTGGAATTATATAAATTTTTGCATCTAGATCAATAGGTTGCAGTCCCACTTCACAATCCATTGATGTGAATAATTCCATTTTCTCTGTAGTTAGCCCTGACACTGTGTCCACAGAAGTGTATACATATTGCCACCCCCTAGAGGGGAGTAGGGGGCTGATATAATCGACCTGACAGGTATTCAAGGCCCATTGACCACGTTTTATCTTTCCCCATGGCCTATATAATGCCCTTAAATTAACTTTGTACAAGTGGCACAATGATGTGAGCATGTTTTACAAGTATATAATAGCAAAGCGGGTTGATTATGAGCAATGTCCCATGCCTGTGCAGCATAAGCTGATCCATGTCCACAAGCTATATGCATACTTAGAGCTTGAGCATGAAGTTCAGCAGAGGTCATATTATCTGCTTCCTTACTGTTTTGCGGCTCAAGTGAATCAACTTTATTGTGCTCTTCTATTAATCCTTCACAAGGGGAATCCTCCTCCACAGATGATTTAGGGATAAAAGTTCTCCAATGCCCTAAAAATCCTAAAAAGGCATGTAATTGTTTTACTGCAGCTGGTACAGAAAACTGCTGGACTGTGTGATATACCTTATCTGGTATTTCTCGAAGCTGCCTATGCCAAACTATTTCTAAAAATAGTACAGTAGCACTAGGGTCCTGTGTTTTAGTCAGATTAATTGCCCAGCCTTGGTCCTGTAAATACACCTTCAAAAATTCAGCAGCTGCTTCAGTTTCTTGTTGTGACACTGCCATAATCAACAGATCATCAATATAATGGCAATCAGTAATGGTACCCAACCATAATGCTATATTAGCTACTATGATTTGATGGCAAACGGAGGGACTGTATTTGTATCTCTGAGACAACACTCGGCAAGTGTATTGCTTTTGTTGCCAGGTAAAGGCAAACTGGTCTTGCATTGAGGTGACAGGCGGGGTGGGGGGTGGGTGCAGTGTTGGCAGTGGGACTAGGGCTGGTTGATTTTTTTGCATAAACATTAACTTTTGCAAGCGGCAAAACATTTCTGATGGTGTGATCCCACCTATTTCTAATCATGGGATACCAGCTTGTACAAAATCATTCCATATTTGTGTCCGCCTCACCCGTGCTGTAACTCCTTTCAGTTTTGCTGGCTTTCCTTTATTCACCACCCAAACAGAGGGTCCTGAAATTACAGCCCCAATTCCCCTCAAGGCATTTACTAGAGTGCCTGCATTGCCCGTAGCATTTGTCACTGTTGGCAGAATCACGGGTATTAGTGAGGCAGGCGGTCCTCTAAGAAGTTGCATTTTAATACTTCTTGTCACTGCTACCCTGTCCAGATCGGATCCCATAATCAATGCAGATGCCACCCCCATCCACCACACTAAATTAATACCATCCTCCATTGTGCACCAGTTTCCACAGGACAACACACATTCAACAGGTTCAACATATGCTGTTAAAACTGCAGCACACAAACACTGACATAGCGTAGGTGCAATAATATCTTGCCCGTCAGGACCTCTGACATTTTGCAGTTGAGCATATCCTCGTATCAGATCATCATTGGCTATAGGGCTTAATAAAACTTTTTCATCTGCTAATAAATGGATAGACGCATCTCCACTCTCCCAAGCTGGCAAAATCCGTGCCAGTATTCCTTCCCCACTCTTCTGCTTCTCGGAGAGTGAGTACACGTGATCTGCCCCTCCTCATCTGCTTGTTCCCGCTGCCACATCATTTGTATGGGGGGCTGTGCTCCCACCACCTCCCTGCCATTTAAGTCAGGATCAAATTAAAACTCAATATTGGAGACTGAGGATTCACTCCAAATATTTCCATCCCATTCCTCGGGATTCCAAGATCATTTTGTGGTGAGAGATGGACAGATCTTGACAAAGCCACTCAGAGACTGAAAGGGCCTGTAAAAGCCCGAAAAAATCTGATGGGGATTTACAGAGCCCAGCAGAGCCCGAAAGAGCCTGACAAAGCCCAACAGAGCCTGACAAAGCCCAACAGAGCCTGACAGATAGCAACAGAGACCGACAGAGCCCCAAAGGGGCTTACAGAGCCTCACAGGTCCTGACAGAAGCCTTCAAAGCCCGACAGAGACCGACAAAGCCCAACATGGATCAAAAAAGCCCAACAAAGCCTGATGTAGCCTGACAGATAATGACAGAGCCCAACAAAGCCAGAGAAAACCCAAAAGATCCCAACAAATTCTGAAAGAACTCGACAGGGCCTGAGAGAGCATGACAGGGCCCAACAAAGACCAACAGAGCTTATAGGGCCTGACAGATCCTGACAGACCCCGACAGACCCTGACATAGCCTACCAGAAACTTACAGAGTGTGCAAGAGCCACACAGAGCCCAAATAAACACGAAACGGAACTTGAAAGAGCCAAACAGAGCCTGACAGGAATTGACAGATCCCAACTAAGCCCTACAGTGCCCGACAGAGGTCAAAAGAACCAACAGAGACAGATAAAGCATAACAGACCAGGAAAGAGCATGACAGGACCTGACAGATCCTGACAGAAACCGACAGAGTCCAACAGAACTCGACAAAGCTTGACAGAGCCCTCCAGGACCTGACAGACAAAGACAGGGCCTGCCAGAGCCCAACAAAGCTCAACAGGGTTTGACAAATCCTGACAGCACCTGATAGATAACGATAGAGCCCGGCAGGACCTGACAGAGGCTGACGAAGTGCAAGAGAGATTAAAGAGCTCAACAAAGCATTACAGAGCCCCACTGAACCTAACACATCTTGACAGAGCATTACAGATCCCGACAGAATCTGACAGAGACCAACAGGGCCCAACAAAGCTTGAAAGAGCCCAAAACCACCCAATGTAGTCTGACAGAGATCAAGAATACCTAACAGTGCCTGACAAATCCCGACAGAGTCCTAGAAATCCTGACATGGCCTGACAGAGCCTGAATAAGAGCTAAAAAGCCTAACAAAGCCTAACAGACCCCGACAGGGATTGAAAGAGCCTGACAAAGCCCTACAGAACCCCACAGAGTCTGACAAGGCCTGACAGGGCTCTACAGAGTCTGAAAGTGCCTGATCAAGCAAAAAAAGCCCAAAAAAGCTTGACAGAGCCTGACAGAGCTTGACAGAGCCCAAGAGAGACCGACAGATCTCGACAAAGTCACACAGAGACCGACAGGGCCTGAAAGAGCCTGACAAAACCTGAGAGGGATTGACAGAGCCCTATAGACCCTGACATCGCTTGACAGAAACTGAAAAAAACAAACAAAACCTGATAGACCCTAACAGAACCTGACAGAGCCTGACAGAGCATGCCAGGGCCTAACAAAGCCTGAGAGAGCCTGACAGGACCTGACAGAGCACGACAGGGCACAACAAAGTATTACTCTTTGGGGCCTGCTAGGGTTCTATCAGGTTCTGTCGAGATCTGTAAGGCTCTGTCAAGCTGTGTCAAGCCCTGTCATGCTCTGCAATGCTTTGCTGAGCTCTTTCAGACTCTGTCATGCTTTATCAGTCTCTGTCAGGCCCTACCGGGATCAAAAAAGCCCAACAAACCTTAATACCGCACAACAACACTTGACACGTCCTGATAGAGCCCAAATAAACCTGACAGAGCCCGAGTAGGACCCACAGAGTCAGACAGAAGCCAACAAAGACTGATAGAGACCATCACAGCTCGAAAATTACCTAGAGATCCTCACGTAGATAGACGGAGCCTGTCATGGCCTAAAAGACCTGGACAGAGCTTGACAAGGCCTGACAGAGCCAGACAGGGTATGACACAGATTAACAGTGCCCCACCTGTCCCAAAAAACACTGACAAAGCCTGATAAGGCCTGACAGATCACTACAGAGCCCAAAAAATCCTGGGAAATCCCAACAGATCCTGAGAGATCCTGACAGAACCTGACAGGACCTGACAGAGGATGACAGAGCCCAAAAAAGCTAGACAGATCCTGACAGAACCCGACAGGGCCTGACACATTCTGACAGAACCTGACAGAGCCCTCCAGGGACTTACAGAGCCCGCAAGAGACTGATAGAGCCCGACAAAACCTGACAGAGCCCGACAGGGCCTGACAGATCCTGACCAAACCCCACAGAGCCCGCCAAGCACTGAAAGATCCTGCAAGAGACTGACAGGGCCTGACAAAACCTGACAGAGCCCATCAGAGCTTGATAAAGCTAGACACAGCCCACCAGGGCGTGACAGAGTCCAAAACAGCTCAACAGGGTTCGACAAATCCTAACAGCGCCTGATAGCGAATGATAGAGCCCGTCAGGACCTGAGAGAGGCTAAAAAAGTGTGACAGAGACTAAAGAACTCAACAAAGCATTGCTACAGAGCCTGATAGGTCCTGACACAGCTTGACAGATCCTTACAGATGTAGACAGAGCCCGACAGGGCCAGACAGAGCTTGAAAGAGCCCAACAGAACCTGACAGGAACTGACATAGTCCAACGAAGCCTGACAGTGCACAACAAACTCGACAAGGCCCAATAGAGTCAGATAAAGCGTGACAGAGCCTGAAATAGCTTGACAGGGCATGAAAGAGTTTACCAGAAACTGAGAGTGACCGCCAGGGCATGATAGAGCCTGAATGAGCCAGACAGACTTCGACAAATCTTTACAGGGCCAAACAGAAACTGAGAAAGCCTGACAGAGCTTAAAAAAGTCTTACAGGGCCCAAGAAAGCTTGACAGAGCACAACGGGACCTGACAGAGACCGACAGTAGTCAACAGGACCTTATAAATCCAGACAACACCTGACAGCGAACTATAGAGTCCAGCAGGACCTGACAGGCTGAGAAAGAGTGACAGAGACTGAAATAGCTCAACAAAGCATTACAGAGCACGACAGGGCCTGACACAGCTTGACAGAGCTTTACAAATCCCAACAGAATCTGATAGAGCCTGACAGGGCCCAACAAAGCTTGAAAGTACCCAACAGCACCCAATAGAGCCTGACAGAGCTCGACAATACCCAATAGAGCCTGACAAAACACAACAGAGCCCTACAAATCTTGAAATGTCCTCACAGAGCTTGATAGACCTTGAGGAAGACTAACAGAGCCCAACAAAGCCTGAATAAGAGCAGGAAAGCCCGACAGTGCCTGAAAAAGCCTGATAGAGCTGGACAGGGTTTGAAATACCTGACAAAACCGACAGAACCCAACAGGGCCTGACAGAACATGACAGGTCTTTACAGAGCCTGAAAAAGACTGGTAGGGCAGAAAGAGCCCAAAAAAACTTGACAGAGACATACAGAGCCTGACAGAGCCTGACAGAGTCCGACGTTTCTTGACAAAGGCACACAGAGACCGACAGGGCCTGGAAGAGCCTGACAAAACCTGACAGGGATTGACAGAGACCTACAGAGCCAAACAGAGCCTGACAAAGCCAAGCAGAGCCTGACAGATTGTGACAGAGACCAACTTAACCCAAAAGGGGCTTACAGAGTCCCACATGTCCTGACAGATGTCGTCAAAGCCTGACAGAGACTGACAAAGCCCGTCAGGGATCAAAAAAGCCCAACAAAGATCAGCATTGCCCAACAACGCTTGATGGGGCCTGACAGAGCCCAAAAAACCTGGCAGAGCCTGAACATGCCTCACAGACTTAGACAGAAGCTGACAAAGCCTGATAAAACAAATCACAGCCCAAAAATGCTCTGAAAAACACGACATAGATACATAGAGCCCGTGATGGCCTAAAAGACCTGGACAGAGCTTGACAAAGCCTGACAGAGCCTGATAGGGTATGACACAGATTAACAGTGCCCTATATACCCCAAAATAGCCCGACATAGGCTGATATGGCACGAGAGATCACAACAGAGCCTGACAACGCTGCAGAAAGCCCGACAGAACCCGACAGATCCTGACAGATCCTGACATTGCTTGACAGAGCACAACAGGGCCTAACAAAGCTCTACAGATCGTGAAAGAACATGATAGGGCCTGACAAAGTATGACAGAGTCCTACAGATCCTGACAGATCCGGACAGAACCCGACAGGGCCTGACAGAGCATGACTAGGTGCTTTTTGGCTCTTTCAAGCTTTGTTGGGTTCTCTCGGGCTCTGTCAGGTTCTGTCGCAATCTGTAAGGTTCTGTCAAGATGTGCTAGGCTCTGTCTGGCTCTTTTAAGTTCTGTTTAGCCCTGTTGGGCTCTGTCGCGATCTGTAAGGCTCTGTCAAGCTGTTTCAGGCCCTGTCACACTCTGTAATGCTTTCTTCAGCTCTTCTAGTTCGTGTCGCACTTTGTCAGCCTCTGTCATGTCTTGCTGGGCTCTATAGTTCACTATCAGGTGCTAAGAGGATTTGTCGAACCCTGTTGAGCTGTGTTGGGCTCTGGCAGGCCCTATCATGCTGTGTCAAGGCCTGGTGGGCTCTGTCAAGCTTTATGGAGCTCTCTTGGGCTCTGTCAGGTTTTGTCAGGCTCTATCAGGCTCTGCTAGGCTTTCTCGGGTTTGATCAGGGTCTGTCAGGCAATGTCAGGATTTGTAGGACTCTGTTGAGTTTTGTCGGGCTCTGTTGGACTTTGTCAGGCTCTGTCAGGGTCTGTAGGGCTCTGTCAGTCTTTGTCAGGTTTTGTCAGGCTCTTTCAGGCCCTGTCGGTCTCTGTGAGGTTTTGTTGAGATCTGTTGGTTTGTCTCAGGCTCTGTGAGGTGCTGTCGGTCTCTGTCAAGCTCCTTTGGGCTCTTTCTGCCCTACCAGGCTTTGTCAGGCTCTGTAAAGCCCTGTCATGCTCTGTCAGGCCTTGTCAGGCTCTGTCAGGTTCTGTCGGGCTTTATAAGGCTTTTTCGGTCTCTATCGTGGTCTGTTGGGTCATATCAAGGTTTATCGTGCTTTTTTGGGGCATATAGGGCACTGTCAATCTGTTTCTTGCCCTGTCAGGCTCTGTAGGGCCTTGTCAAGCCTTGCCTAGGTCTCTTAGATCGTTACTGGCTCTGTCTATCTAAGTCGGGCTCTCTAGAGCATTTTCGGGCTGTGATGGGCAATATCGGGCTTTGTCGGCTTCTGTCTGTCTCTGTGGGGATCTGTCGGGATCTGTAAGGCTCTGTCAAGCTGTGTCAGGCCCTGTCGTGCTCTGTAATGCTTTGTTGAGCTCATTCAGGCTCTGTTCCATTTTGTCAGTCTCTGTCAGGCCCTACTGGACACTATAGTTTGCTGTAAGGTGCTGTTGGGATTTGTCTGGCCCTGTCGAGTTCTGTTGGGCTCTGTCAGGCCCTGTTGGGTTCTGTCGGGCTTTTTTTGGGCCCTGTGAGACTGTGTCGGGCTCTGTCAGGCTTTCTCAGGTGCTGTTGGGCTCTGTCAAGCTTTGTCGAAGTCTGTCAGGTTCTGTCATGCCCTTGCGGGCTCTCTCAGTTTCTGGTAGGCTCTGTTAGGCCCTGACATGCTCTGTCAGGCCCTATCAATCTCTTTCAGTTCCTGGCAGTCTCTGTCAGGTTCTGTCAGGATCTGTCAGGCCCTGTCAACCTCTGTTGGTCTTTGTTGGGCCCTGTCATGCTCTATCAGGTCCTGTCAGGTTCTCTCAGGATCTGCCGGGATCTGTTGGGCTTTCTCGGGCTCTGTTGTGGTCTGTCGGGCCATATCAGGTTTGTTGGGCTTTTTTGGAACATGTAGTGCACTATCAATCTGTGTCATGCCCTGTCAGCCTCTGTCAGGCTCTGTCAAGCTCCTTTGTGCTCTTTCTGCCCTACCAGGATTTTCCAGGTTCTGCCAAGCTTTGTCAGGATTTTTTGATCCCTGTCAGGGTCTGTCAGGAGTTGTAGGGCTCAGTTGGGTTTTTTCATGCTATGTTGGGTTTTGTCGAGCTGTGTCAGGCTCCATTGGGCACTTCTGGGCTCTTTCAAGAATTGTTTGACCCGGTCGGGGTTTGTCAGGTTCTGTCGGAATCTGTAAGGCGCTGTCAAGCTTTCTCAGGCCCTGTTGTGCTCTGTAATGCTTTGTTCAGCTTTTTCAGGCTCTGTTGCGTTTTGTTGGCTTCCATCAGACCCTACTGAGGCACGGAAATGACCTTAAAACCCTTGAATTGTTAGGAAGGTATGTATTTACATATTTATTTACGGCGCTGGAGACACAGGGAATCATTTCACCTAATACGTGTGTAAATTTCCAGGAGCTGTGAGCTTGTTTAAATGCAGTGAAGGCGTCAGTGAAGTCCTGTTTTTTGTACAGTAAGTTACACAGAGTTAAGCAAGGCTAGACAATAGTGATGTGGGTTAAAGGGTTAGTTCTTTGCGTTTTAATTAGTTAATTGTCAATTCCCTGTATCAACTTGTGGTTTGAATGTGGGTTTATATCAATGAGTGGCAATTAAATGTTGTTCCACAGAACTTGGAAAATAGGATTTGATACAGCACTTTAAGTTAATTTGCTTTTATTATTATCTAATAATTTTGAGACCGGGAAAGTATTTAAGTTGTTGAACTCTGATCCCTAATTCAGTCGGTTGTTGGAGCAATAAAGGACTCAGCATTCCAATTCAATGTGAATCACACAAAGCCATTTATTACAGAAACAAACCTCCTTATATACGCAACTATTCTCTAATCACGCATCCACGCTCCAAGCATGGATTCGTTAAATAAGTATCACAGGCAGTCCACATGCTGGAGCCACACCGATGATAGATCCGATGACTGACGCCATGCTGAGGCCCTGTTAATGAAGAAACGCCCCTCTTTCTCACAGAAGATTCTGTTCTCAATTTCTCCAAGTGGCCTTGAGATTCCTTTGGGCCTGACTAATTCAACAACATATCTCCATATAACCAAACCCCTCCACAGCTGGTAATAGAGAAATTCGTACAAATTGGGTTATAAACAGAATAACAGAGGACCTCTGCCCGGTGGTAGTAAACCCATACAACTTACTGACTGTATTAACTCTAATTTGATTTGGATTACAGTTTTAGATTTAAAAGATACCTTTTTGACTCTCTCTCCATGAAGTCAGCCAGATAATATTTATGTAAAACCCAGCTCACATGGATTTTGTTGCCACAAGGATTTAAGAACAGTCTGACAATATTTGGAAATCAGCTTGCTAAAGATCTTGAATCTTGGGAAGCCCCATCTGATGAAGGACAGATGCTACAATATGGGGATAACATTTTGATCGCTACCCGAACAAATAAGACGTGCATAACCTGAACTGTAAGTCTACTGAACTTTTTGTGGCTCCAAGGATATTGGGTATCACAGAAGAAAGCCCAGATGATGCAGCAACAAGTAACTTATTTGGACTATGAAATTAGTGCAGGGCAAAGGACCCTGGGACAGGCTCGAGAGGAGCCTATATGCCAAACTCCGAAGCCTCAAACTGAAAAAGAATGACGGACCCTTTTTGGGCATGACAGGGTGGTGCCGGTTGTGGATTTATGATTATGGATTGCTTGTCAAGCCATTGTTTGTACTAGCAGCCACAGATCAGGAACACCTGCAATGGAATAAAGGAGCTACACAAGCCTTTGAAGAACTTGGTAAGGCTTTGATGACAGCGCCTGCTTTAGGACTCCCAGATGTGAGTAAACCATTTTTTCTATTCTCTCATGAGAAGCAGGGAATAGCCTTTGGTATACTGGCACAGAATCTTGGCCCATACCGATGAGCAGCAGCCTATTTCTTCAAACAATTAGACGCAAAAGCAAAAGGGTGGCCTGGATTCCTACAGGCAGTTACAGCAGTGGTACTGAACATACAGGAGGCCCGGAAATATACCATGGGACAGAAAATGACTGTGCTAGTATCCCATACAGTGTCTACAGTTCTAGGTGAAAAGGGGGACATTGGCTTTCCCCACAAAGATTTCTCAAATATCAGGCTAAATCATGGTCACTAACATTGTCAATCCGACTTCTTTCCTCAGTGGTCACATTGGAAAACCAGTTCATCATAATTGCCTGGAAAACAATGAAGAAAAATACTCCAGCCAACAAGATCTAAAGGACAATCCTATGGAGAACACTGAGAACTGCTTTATGGATGAAAGTAGCAATATCCTGAACGGTGAAAGGCATGCTGGTTATGCTATAATTAGTAGCCATGAAGTAATGGAATCTGGACCTCTGCCTAAAAGTATCTCAGCACAAAAGGCAGTAATAATCGCCCTTACTTGTGCTCTGGAACTAGCTGTGGACTTTTATACGGACTCTAAGTATGCTTTCAGGATCGTGCTTGCACACAGAACTATTTGGAAGGAAAATGGACTCTTGAACTCTCAAGGCAAACATATCAAAAATGCAGAAGAAATATTGGCAGCTGAACTTCCTAAGAAGGTGGCAATCACGCATATCAAGGCACATCAGAAAGTGATCTCGGCATTGGAAAAACATAAAGAATCATCACCTTAGTAAAAGAATTTGCTAACCTCTTAGAAAAGGGGGGATGTCGTGGATGAGACGGACAAATGACACAGACCAAGTTCTTCCAGGATGAAAGTAGTAGATGCCATTTATTGTCACAAGTGCATTTTTATACAGTTTTACCAATTCATGTGTCTCTTCACTATTCGTTACAAGTTACAGCAGTAACATCCCATTGGCTACTTTTGCTATCATCAATGTTACTCTTCTACTCCCTTCTCTATCACGAGTACATCCTTAGCTTCTCTGGATACTCCTTTACTCCCATCTTTCTCACAGGTAGGCCTTCATATCTTCAAGGCTAATGTCTGTTCCCATGCCCTCGGTCAGGGAATCCACGGACCCACCGTAGTCCCCCACAGGGGGAATGTCATGGCTGAGATGGACAAATGACATAGACCAAGTTCTTCCAGGATGAAAGTAGTAGATGCCATTTCTTGCTACAAGTGCATTTTTATACATTTCTACCAATTCATGTGTCTCTTCACTATTGGTTACAAGGTACAGCAGTAACATCCCATTGGCTAATTTTGCTATCATCCATGTTACTCTTCTACTCCCTTTCTCTCACGGGTACATCCCTTCTCTCTCAGGGTATATCCCTTCTCTCTCATGGGTACAACTAAATATCTCTGGATACTCCTTTAGTCCCATCATTCTCAAGGCTAAACCTTAATATCTTCAAGGCTGATCTCTATTCCCATACTCTCTGTGAAGGATTCCACAGACCTGCTGTAGTTTCCCACAGGGGAATGACACAGGGATTTAACAATTAACTAATGAACACTTAAAGAACTAACACTTAAAGATTTAAAGATAATAAAGATAATAAAGATAATAATAATTGCAAAGGTAATAATTCTTTGGTGCATCCCTGGGTGAACTAGATAACAGAAACTTGGGCACAGGACAGGAGATATGCCAGTTTTAACCAACTCAGCAGTCTGAGACCTAACCATCTCATCACACTGGATTAAAGGTGACCATGTACAGAGAAGAGGACCCAGGTTCACAATCACTGTGTTAGTAACAGAATCAACTTTACAAGATGTTTCCTTCCATGTTCCCTTATGGAACAGGTCAGGATGGGTCTTCACTAGCTCTACCCTGGATATCGCTGGATCTGTTACAGTTGGATTAACATTAAGATAGCAACCAACCTTGTAACCATGGAATTCTTGTATTCAGTAACCAAACTCTATTCTTAAAGTTGACATAGATTTATGGTATATTCTTATAAGGCAGGTAACTGTAACCGAGCCTTATTCTTAAGGTGGACAGAGATTTACGATATATTCTTTTAAAGTTGGTACCTTAGAAAATAACTGGTAAACATAGCATCTTTTAGATAGGAAGTTTGTGTTAGAATAGGTGTGGAATATGCTAATGGTTGTCAGGGGTTGTAATGAATATGTATGTGACTAACTTGTATAATAAGGTGTAGTCTGAATCACCTGTTCGAAGCCAGCTTTGGGTGCGAACCCCTGGTTTCCCAGCGCTGAAATAAAGCACCGCATATAACTACGTCCGTGGTTATGTGTCCTGATTGCTAACATTTTGGTGACCCAGATGGGACCTCGCGGGCATTGCTGAGACAGATCGTGTCTCGATCCTGCTCCAGCTAGCACCGAGGTATTCTTGGGGAGTGCATCGGACGCGACCAGCTCTCCGCTGCTCACGATGGACCTCTGATTGGTAAGAAGGTGCTTTATCTGTTGCTTTACATGGATTATTGGGTACCCATCTGGTCTGGTTCTGGTCTGGTAGCCTGCTGGTCAGACATCTGGTAGCCTGTCGATCAGACACAGCGAAAGCCATGCTCAGTTGGGCAGGGAGCTCCTGAGGTATTGCCTAGGCAGCCGTCCGTTAGAGGGAAACCTCTGCAGGTTTGGCATCTGGTTTGGTTATTTAAGCCACAGGCTCGGCACCTGGCCTGGTCTGGTTATTTGCGTGCACCTGGTCTGGTTATCTATGTTGTTCAGCACCTGGTCTGTAGCCTTGGTAATTTGATCTGTATTTGCTGTTGAAACTGGTGATTTGATCCGTCTTTACTGTTGTTCTGGTAAAGTTATCTGTGTGTTATCCTTCTGTGTTAATCGCCTGTGTGTTACCCTTTTGTGTTGATATGAGCGATACAAAGATGTCACCATTAGACTGTTTGTTGAAACATTGGAAGGAGGCTGGATTTGGACAATCAATGAGTAAAAAGAAGTTAACTGAATATTGTACTCACTGCTGGCCTGAATATGACTTGCCTAATGAAATACGGTGGCCGCCGGAGGGTACTTTAGAACCTGGAACTATTAATGAATTAATGAGGTTTTGTCAAAGGGAAGGTAAATGGGATGAGGTACAGTACGTGGATCTCTTTTTCTATCTTGTACAAAAACAGGACTGGAGGAAGGAATGTGGGTTAATATTAGTATGGAGGGGCGGTACTAATGATAAATGTATGGGTTGTACGGCAGAAAAGAAATACATGACGTGTTTGGCAATAGAAAACAGCTGCGGTAATGCCTTAAAATTAGATTTGCCGTGTCTTGATGTTGCCCCTCCAGAAACTGAACCCTCTGCACCTAAACCCCTTAAACCCTCGGCACCTGTGCGTCTCACTGAAAGTGATATCAATTCCAGTGGGGATGAGGGGGCAGCAACCGGTGTAAAAGGAGTAACAACTACACCAATATCCCACAGGACTAGGCACAGAGAAAAGGAAGCCCAAAAGGGGGGTGGACTGCCAAATGTAATAGCACCCCTGAGACAAGCGGTAGGAGTGGGGGGAGAGACGGTTTATGTAAAAATCCCGTTTTCGCCAGGAGATTTAATGATCTGGAAACAATCAGCCGGTCCTTACCGGGAAAACCCGGACAAGGTTGCAAGGATAATTAAAATGATAATTAAAATGCAGAATCCTGATTGGGATGATTTACAAGTGATTCTTGACACATTAATGGATTCTACAGAAAAGGATATGGTTATACGGGTAGCAAGAGATAAAGCAAGGGAGGATATTCAGAATGGAATAGTGGGTGGCAATGTTGATGAAAATTTTCCAAAGGAGGATCCCAGATGGGATTATAATACTGGAGGTGGTCAGCTTAGCCTCCGGAGGTATCAGGACTGGTTATTGATCGGTGTTCAGACTGCTATGCCAAAACAAATGAATTGGTCAAAATTGTATAATGTTAGGCAGGAAAAGAATGAATCCCCTTCAGCCTTTTTAGAAAGATTAAAGAAAACTGCAAAGAGATATATGGATTTAGATATTGAAACAGAACAAGCAAGGGTTCAGTTGGCTTTAATCTTTTTGGGGCAGTCTCAGGATGATATTCGGAAGAAATTACAGAAACTGGAGGGGGCACAATTACGAGATCTGGATGTCATGTTAGAAACAGCCTGGAAAGTTTATAATAATAGAGAAAAGGAACAGTCGAGGCGTTCTCAGCAAGACTTGTTGGCCCTGGTCCAAGGACAAGGCAGGGGAATAGGAATGGAAGTCCGTGGCAGAGGAACTACAGGCGGCCGAGGGCGCGGTTTTCGGAATGTTCGGGGAACTCCTTTAAGACCTGTTGTAAAGCTTGGTATAAATCAATGTGCTTATTGTAAGGAGGAAGGACACTGGAAAAATGAATGCCCGAACCGTCCGGGCTCCACGAGTCAGGTACCAAGTGCAGCAGGGAATGCAATACAAACTATGGTGTTGGGGGAATATAATAATAACAGTTGACTATATGGCAGCACAAGAACCGATACCCAGAATAAGGAACCCCTTGTGACAATACAAGTGGGGGACCAGGATGTGAGATTTTTAGTGGATACAGGGGCTACTTATTCTGTGCTAAATTCTTTACAGGGAACAATAGGTCATAAAACGACAACGATTGTTGGTGCCACAGGGAAGGAAGAAGTACGGCCATTCCTGCAACCCTTAGATCTGCGTTTTGGAGAAAAGGAATTAACCCATGAGTTCTTATATGTTCCAGATTGTCCAGTTTCCCTTTTAGGACGGGATTTATTGACCAAATTGGATGCTGTAATAACATTTGAGAATGGAAACCTGGTAATGAAAATTCCAGAATATAAGGTGGGACAAATTCTGTTATTAAGAGAAAACCCGGTAGTGGAAATACCACAAGCTGTGGAGGAGGCTATGATCCACACGGTATGGGCGACTGACATACCTGGGAAATTGAAAACAGCCCAGCTTGTAAAAGTGGAATTAAAGGAAGATGCCAGGCCTGTACAGTTGAGACAGTACCCACTGAAATTAGAAGCTAGGTTAGGAATAGTTCCTCTAATTGAAAATTCTTGAGATATGGAATTCTAGAGGAATGTGAAACAGAATATAATACTCCAATTTTTCCAGTAAAGAAGTCCGATGGTAATTACCAATTAGTCCAAGATTTGCGGGCTGTAAACCAGATCACTAAGGACATTTATCCGGTAGTTGCAAATCCATACACCTTGTTAACATTTGTGAAGGAGAAATATAAATGGCTTACTGTACTTGATTTAAAAGATGCCTTCTTCTGCATACCCCTCGACCTGGAAAGCAAAAAGCTATTTGCCTTTGAATGGGAAAATCCATACAATGGAAGGAAAACTCAGTTAACCTGGACACGTCTTCCGCAAGGATTCAAAAATAGCCCAACTATTTTTGGAAATCAGTTGGCCAAAGAACTCGAGGAATGGACTACGAAAGGCCACATCGTGATCCCTCGACAATGGTACCTGTTACTACAATACGTAGACGACATTTTGATCGCGACTGAGACACGAGAACTCTGCATCCAGGTAACGATTGAAATACTGAACCAATTGGGAATGAATGGGTACAAAGTATCGAAAAGTAAAGCTCAAATTGCATCCAAGACTGTGATTTATTTAGGATGCGAGCTTTCTCAAGGACAGCGGAAATTAGGTACAAACCGTGTGCATGCTATCTGTGCTATTTCAGAACCACGAAACTTACATGAATTAAGATCCTTTTTAGGAATGACAGGATGGTGCAGACTTTGTATTATGGACTATGGGTTGATTGCCAAACCTTTATACGAAGCACAAGGGAATAAGACGTTCATGTGGGGAAAACCACAACGTGAAGCCTTCCAAAAGCTAAAACAGGCTTTGATGCAGGCGCCTACCTTGGGCCTGCTGGACTTGAGCAAAGATTTCCAGTTGTTTGTACACGAGCGACAAAGACTTGCCTTGGGGGTATTAACCCAACAACTGGGATCCTGGAAAAGACCTGTTGGCTATTTTTCTAAACAGCTAGATCCGGTAAGTACTGGGTGGCCGGCGTGCTTACGGGCGGTAGCTGCTACAGTAATACTGATCCAGGAGGTCCGAAAATTAACTACGGGAAAAAGGATAGAAGTGTTTGTATCCCATATGGTGACAACAGTACTGGAACAAAAGGGGGGTCATTGGCTTTCCCCAAGCAGAATGATGAAATACCAGGTAATTCTGACAGAACAAGATGATGTTGTTCTAAAAACTACTAACCTAATGAATCCTGCTGAGTTTTTGGATGCAGGTACTGAAGAAGGAGACCTGGAACATGATTGCATGGAAGTCATCGAATACACCCACGCAAGTCGCCCTGATTTGAAAGACGCTCCGCTGGCAGAAACTGACTGGGAACTCTTTACTGATGGCAGTAGCTTTGTGGAGAACGGAATGCGGTATGCAGGATATGTGATTAGTACTGCCAAGACAGTAATTGAGGCTAAACCCTTACCGCCAAACACCTCAGCACAAAAAGCGGAATTAATCGCCTTAACTAGGGCATTGGAACTCAGCGAAAACAAGAAAGTTAACATATGGACTGACTCAAAATATGCTTTTGGAGTTGTTCATGTGCATGGAGCCCTTTGGAAAGAGCGGGGACTGCTCTCTTCACAAGGAACAAACATTAAGTACCAGGAGGAAATACTGAATCTGATTAATGCCGTTCAAAAACCATCGCAAGTTGTTGTAATGCACTGTAAAGCTCATCAAAGTGGAACATCGAAAATCATAGAGGGAAATTGGCTTGCTGATCAAACAACTCGGTCAGTAGCACGGCAAGTGAGGACAATGATGGGTCTTATCTCCCAGAAGGTAAGAGCAATTGATTTATTACCTTCAGAACCACCTAAATAGTCTACAGAAGATGAAAAATTGGCAAGTCTAGTAAGAACCAGTAAGAATAATTCTGGGTGGTATGTAACCACCAATGGACAAGTTGTGGTACCAACCACTATTATGAGAGGAATACTTCAGACGGAACACCAGAAGTGTCACTGGGGTGCAGAAGTATTGGTAACTTATTTAAGAAAACATTATCTCGGTCCAGATGTTAACAATGGCAAATTCTATCACAGCTAAGTGTGAAATTTGCTTGAAAAATAATCCTTTAGTAAAAAGAAAAACAGAAATGGGGAAAATAAAGACAGGCATACAACCTGGGGATTATTGGCAAAGAGACTATGCGGAACTCCCCAGAACCCGAGGATTCAGGTATATACTAGTTGGGGTAGATACCTTTTCAGGATGGCCGGAAGCTTTCCCTTGTCGCACCAACCAGGCGAAAGAAACTGTAAAATAGTTACTAAAGGAAATAATCCCTAGATTTGGGGTACCACTGGGGATATCCTCCGATAGGGGACCACACTTTGTTGCACAATTGGTAAAAGAAATCAGCAGATGTTTGGGAATTAAGTGGGAGTTACATACCCCATGGAGACCCCAGTCTAGTGGACAAGTGGAGAAAATGAATCAAACCCTAAAAAGGCAACTTAGCAAGATCTGTCAGGACGCAAAAATTCAATGGCCTCAGGCCTTGCCAATAGCATTGTTGCATATTAGGATTAAACCTAGGAGTGGAATGTCAGTAAGTCCATACGAGATTTTGTATGGCAAACCATATGAAGCACCAAACCCAAACCCAGAGGTACATGTGAAAGGAAATCAGGACTTGTACAATTATGTGTTGTCTCTTGGCAGGACATTGAATCGACTCAGATCCGCACTAGTGTGGAATCGCCCACTAGCGCTCGAGAATCCAGTACATGATATAGAGCCTGGAGACACGGTGTATCTAAGAACTTGGAATGAAGAACCCTTAAAAGAGCGTTGGGACGGACCCTATCAAGTACTCCTAACTACATTCACCACAGTCAAAGTTGCTGGAGTAGACTCCTGGATACACTATACCCGAGTGAAAAGAGTCCCAAGACTCTGGAAATCGCAGATAGTGGGTCCTACCTCGCTCAAGATTATATCGCAGTAATGTCTGGTTTGCATTACCAAATTGTGATTTTGGTTAGAGTGTTTGTACTTTTGAAAACTGGAGAGGGAAGTGCCACTCTATTCCACAAGGCCTCTGATAAACAGTGGGAAAATGGGACTATTCAAATGGAATTGCAAATTAGACCACGAAGAGCAGTAGATAATAACGAAAGTACCCAGATACCACAGGTGGTATCAGGCAGAGAATCTTATGATAGGATTAATTCGAGATTTCGCACTGACTCAGAATACCAGTAGCATCACTGCTTGCCTTCCAATTCCAAAATCGGCCGAAGACCCAATACAGTGGGGAATAATATCTACCACCTTACCAGAAATAAACAGAACTGGTAAAATAGCATGTGAATCCCGCACTAGAAAAGAAGTCATCCCAACAGAACAAAGGGTAAAAGAACAAGGAAAATGGAAAACACCAGGGCCAAAGGAGGATTGTTTAAAATTACCTGAGGTGAAATGGGTTAAAATAGGAATGACCAGACCATTCAAAAATATAGGTTGGTGTTATTATGACACATGGACCACCAAAGTAGTAAACCAAATGGTTGAACAGACTTACTGGGAATGCAAAGATCAGGATAACAAAAATATAACTGAATCATGGAGTAACATGTGGACATTGAGTATTGTACAACAATACCAATATAGTGAAGCATTTCCATGGTGTGTACGGTGGTCCAATGTAACAGGAGGAACAACAGTACCATGGTGGAATTGTTCACGAGTAATAACTTGCCAGACAGATATGAAAGAGATACCAATATCCATCGTTAAAGTTGCGGTAATTGCAGGTTGCATTTGTCAGAAACAATTGGATCTAAAGGAAGGAATCAAGATAGGTATTGATGGAAATAGAATTGATTGTAGAGGCGTTATAGGTAGTGTGGGACATCTGGTTTGGGCCTTAAGTGATGGGACCTGGACAACACATTTACCAATAGCAGGACCAGTAAGGGAAATTACTTTGGGACTGCCAACCCTATGTCCTATTTGGAAAAAGTCTCCCTTGAAAAATGGGCAAGAACTTCTACATGTTAGGCACAAATGAGAAATAGATGAAGACGATGTGTGGCATGAACCATCAAGCAGTGTTAAATTCGGTTGGGCACTAGAATCTTTCTTTGCACCAATTGCGGCATACAGAAACAGGGAAATGATTGATAAATTGATCGGGCAAATGGATCGATTGGCTAGAATAACTAAGAAAGGTTTTCGGGAACTTAATATACAATTACAGGCTACGACCAAAATGACCTTACATAATAAAATGGCACTCGACATAATGTTGTTGAAAGAAAATGGTGTCTGTGGATATTTGAAAGACAGAATGGATCATTGCTGCATCCATATTCCAAACGTAACTTCGGAGGTCGAGAAGGACATTTCTCAACTCACCCAAACAGAGATGGAGCTGCAAAAGGAAAAGCAGGATGCAGAACAGAGCTGGATAGGAGCTCTGTTGGATTCATTTGGTTTAAATTTGGGAGGATGGGTACATTCACTATTAGAAAGTGTAGTTGTACTTACAATTGTGATTATACTTCTTTGTTTATTACATGTAGGTATTAAACGTGTGATTAGTCAAACAAATGCTAAGAATAATTGCATTTTCAGTGTCCTGAGTAGGAATTATGTTAATCCTATATTTGACAGTCCTCCAGCTAGCCCTCCAGCTTATGAACTGTCACATTTGCCAAATCACCAATCAAATCAATAATTGAAGAAGTTGATTGAAGTGAAAATGCATTGTCTAAAGAAAAGCATTTTCAAAGGGGGGAGATGTTAGTAACAGAATCAACTTTACAAGATGTTTCCTTCCATGTTCCTTTATGGAACAGGAGAATCAACTTTACAAGATGTTTCCTTCCATGTTCCCTTTTGGAACAGGTCAGGATGGGCCTTCGCTAGCTCTACCCTGGATATCGCTGGATCTGTTACAGTTGGATTAACATTAAGATAGCAACCAACCTTGTAACCATGGAATTCTTGTATTCAGTAACCAAACTCTATTCTTAAAGTTGACATAGATTTATGGTATATTCTTATAAGGCAGGTAACTGTAACCGAGCCTAATTCTTAAGGTGGACAGAGATTTACGATATATTCTTTTAAAGTTGGTACCTTAGAAAATAACTGGTAAACATAGCATCTTTTAGATAGGAAGTTTGTGTCAGAATAGGTGTGGAATATGCTAATGGTTGTCAGGGGTTGTAATGAATATGTATGTGACTAACTTGTATAATAAGGTGTAGTCTGAATCACCTGTTCGAAGCCAGCTTTGGGTGCAAACCCCTGGTTTCCCAGCGCTGAAATAAAGCACCGCATATAACTACGTCCGTGGTTATGTGTCCTGATTGGTAACAACTGCGCAGCTGCAACCAGGAGGAGCCGGAGGTGGAGACTATGGAAATGGTCTCCCGGAAGTAATTGTAATAAGAACCGCCTTCTCGTAGAAAGGTTATGAATATGTATAGGCGTTCCTAAAACTTTAATGAATATGTAACACTTTACTGCATTTAACCAAGTTCACAGCTACTGTAATTTTACACACGTATTAGGTGAAATGATTCCCTGCGTGTCCGGCGTCGTAAATAAATACATACCTTCCTTATTTACCTCAAGGGCTGTAAGGTCATTCTGTGCCTCAAAGTGAGTACAATATTGTTTCAAACTTTCTTTTATCAGGATTCCCCACTAAGTTACTCTAATGTGTAAGGATGCATCCTAAGGAGAGCAAGATGGTACTTCAGTATTCTAATGGAACAGGTTCCCATTTTTTTGTTATGTCCCTGATTTTGGAGGGTGAAAAACATATCTGCATATACTTTCTTACACCGCGCACACTGTAATTTAACTCATGCCACGTGACTTAAATCAAGGTGTTTTAAGCTCATCTTCTGCTTTATACAGATCACAGGCTAAAGCATACCACCATAAACAGTAATTACTGTAATTAGCACACACTCAGACAGTTCACAGAGACACGGCTGGTTGGTTTTATGATTTACGAGTTACTTAATGATTTGGAATGGAATGCATGGTATGTCAGGCACTTACAAAAATACCACGCAGTTGTAGACCAATTATTCCTTTTTCACTGACTTTTACCTTTTCCAGCAGCTGCAAAAGAGAGATTTCTGCATTACCCTTCACTCTTGCTAAGATTAGTCATTACCAAAAGTCCATCCTGGCCATCGAAATTGAGACACAGAAATCTCAGAGTTGCTCGATCTGCTCTCAAGATTGCTAGCTGCTGCCCACAAAGAGACTGCAGAAACTCGTGAGACATCTCTCCACGGCTTACTGGCTCCCCGCCAAATGCAATTAAATGGAAGTTTATTACAACATACTTTATCCGTTGTTTTTGTTGGAGGTCTTTTGTCTGCTCCTGCAATGAACAAAGCAAATGGAGATCTTTCCGGAAAAAAAAACAACTTTGGGGCACGCCAAAGCTGGCCGTTCTCACCTATTCACATAGCCAACCAGAACACCCTCCTGCCTGGTTCACCAAAATGAGGTTCGGAAATGACTTTACAATCCTTGAGATTGTAAGGAAGGTATGTATTTACTTATTTACAGTGCCGGACACACGGGGAATCATTTCACCTAATATGTGTGTAAATTTGAAGTAGTTGTGAGCTTGGTTAAATGCAGTAAAGTGTTACATATTCATGAAAGTTTTAGGAACAACACCTATACATATTCATAACCCATCCCTGAGAAGGCTGTTAGCTCTTTAAGTCTTTAAGTGTTAGTTCTTTAAGTCTTAATTAGATAACTGTTAATTCCCTGTAACACGGTTGGACTCTATAGTTCACTGCCAAGTGCTGTCAGGATTTGTTGGGCCCTGTCGAGTTCTGTCAGGTGCTGTTAGGCCCTGTGAGACTCTGTCATGCTGTGTCATGCTTTCTCAGGTACTGCTGGGCTCTGTCAAGCTTAGTCGAAGTCTGTCAGGCTCTGTCATAACCTGGCAGGCTCTCTCAGTTTCTGGTAGGCTCTGTTAGGCCCTGTTGTGCTCTGTCAGGCTTTATCAGGCTCTTTCAGGCCCTGTCATGCTATTTCGGGCTCTGTTGTGCTTTATCTGGCTCTGTTGGTCCTTCTCAAGCTTTGTCGAGCACTATCAGGCTTAGTTGGACTCTGTCAATTTCTTTCAGATTCTGTTGGGCTCTTTCAAGCTCGCTCTGGCCCTGTCAGGCTCTGTCGAGATTTGTAAGGCTCTGTCAAGCTGTATCAGGCCTTATCAGGCTCTGTAATGCTTTGTTGAGCTCTTTTAGTCTCTGTCACACATTGTCAGCCTGTCAGGTCCTGCCGGGCTCTATCGTTCACCATCAGGGTCTGTTAGGATTTGGCAAACCCTCTTGAACTGTGTTGGGCTCTGGAAGGCCCTGTCGTGCTCTGTCAAGGCCTGGTGGTCTCTGTCAAGCTTTGTCGACCTCTTTCGGGCTTTGTCAGATATTGTTGGGCTCTATCAGGTTCGCTCAGGCTATACTGGGCTTTCTGGGGTTCGATCAGGCTCTGTCAGGCCATGTCAGGATTTGCAGGGCTCTGTTGAGTTTTCTCGGACTCTTTCAGGCCCTGTCAGTCTCTGTGTGGCTTTGCTGAAGTCTGTCGGTCTGTCACAAGCTCTGTCAGGCGCTGTCGGTCTCTGTCGAGCTTTTTTAAGCTCTTTCTGTCCTACCAGGCTATTTCAGGTTCTGTAAAGCCTTGTCAGGCCTTGTCAGGCTCTGTCAGTCTTTGTCAGGCTTTTTCATGCTTTTTTTCCCTTATTCAGGCTTTGTCTGGATGTGTCAGGTTTTGTCAAGGTCCATTGAGTATTTTCGATGTCTTTCAGGCTACATTGGGTACTGTTGGTCTCTTTCAAGCTTTTTCAAGCTCTGTAGGGCTCTGTAATGCTTTGTTGAGCTCTTTCAGGCTCTATCGCGCTTTGTCCACCTCTGTCAGGCACTGCTGGACTCTATAGTTTGCTGTCAGGTGCTGTGGGGATTTGTTGGGCCCTGTCGAGTTCTGTTGGGCTATGTCAGGCCATGTTCGGCTCTGTCAGGCTTTGTCGGGCCCTGTGAGACTGTGGCAGGCTCTGTCAGGCTTTCTCAGGTTCTGTCAGTTTCTGTTGGGCTCTGTCAAGCTTTGTTAAGTCTGTGAGGCTCTGTCATGCCCTGGCGGACTCTGTCAAGCTTTGTTGAGCTCTTTTGGGCTCTGTTGAGTTCTTTCAAAATCTGTCAGGCCCTGTCAGGCTCTGTCAAGGTGTGTCAGGCCCTGTTGTGCTCTGTAATATTTTGTTGAGCTCTTTCAGTTTCTGTCATGCTTTGTCAGACTTGTCAGGCCCTGCTATAATTGAGAGTTCACTGTCAGGTGCCATCAGGATTTGTCGGGCCCCGTCGAGCTTTGTCGGGCACCGTCAGGCTTACTTGGGCTCTGTCAATTCCTGTTATGTTCTGACGGGTTCTTTCAAGCTCTGTCAGGCCCTGTCGTGCTCTGTCAGGCCCTGGTGGGCTCTGTCAAGGTTTTTCAAGCTCTGTTGCGCTCTATCGGGTTCTTCCAGGATCTGTCAGGCCCTGTCGGGCTCAGTCAGGATCTGTCATGCTGTGGCGATCTCTCTCAGTTTCTGATAGGCTCTGTCAGGACCTGTTGTGCTCTGTCAGGTCCTAGTGTGCTCTTTCAGGCCCTGTCATGCTCTTTCGGGCTCTGTCAGGCTTTATCTGGCTTTGTGGGGCCTTGTCGAGCTTTGTTGGGCTCTCTTGGGCTTAGTTGGACTCTGTGCATTCCTGTCAGGCTGTTTGGATCTTTCAAGCTCTGCCTGGCCCTGTCAGGCTCTGTCAATCTGTATCAGGCCCTGTCAGGCTCTGTAATGCTTTGCTGAGCTCTTTTAGTCTCTGTTGCACTTCGTCAGCCTCTGTCAGGTCCTCCCGGGCTCTATCATTTGCTATCAGGTGCTGTCAGGATTTGTTGAACCCTGTTGGGCTCTGTCGTACTCTGTGAGGCCCTGTCAGGTTCTGTCAGGATCTGTCGGGATCTGCTGGGCTTTCTCAGGCTTTGTCAGGCTCTGTCGTGATCTCTCAGATCATATCAGTCTATGTCGGGCTATTTTCGGGTATGTAGGGCACTGTTAATCTGTGTCATACCCTGTCAGGGTTTGTCGGGCCTTGTCAAACTCTTTCCAGGTCTTTTAGGCCGTGACGGGCTCTATGAATCTATGTCGAGTTTTCTAGGACATTTTTGGGCTGCGATGGGCTCTATCAAGCTTTGTTGGCTTCTGTCTGACTCTGTGAGGCCTGCTCAGGCTCTGTCCAGTTTTGTTGGGCTCTGTCAGACCCTATCAAGCGTTTTTGGGCAGTGTTGGGCTTTGCTGTGCTTTTTTGATCCCTGTCGGGCTTTGTCAGTCTCCGTCGCGATCTATCAGGCTCTGCTGGGATTTGTCAGGATTTGTAGGGCTCTGTCGGGTTCTGTCAGGCTCTGTTGACCTTTCTCAGGCTCTGTCGGGCTCTGTAGGGCTCTGTTGATCCCTGTCAGGTTTTGTAAGGCTCTCTCTAGGCTTTGTTAGTCTCTGTTTGGCTTTGTCGAGATCTGTCTATCTCTCTCAGGCTCTGCCAGGCTCTGTGTAGTCTGTCAAGCTTCTTTTGGGATCTTTCTTCCCTACAAGGCTCTGTCAGGCTCTGTCAGGCTTTATCAGGTTTGTCGGGCTTTGTTGGGACCTATTAGGCTCTCTCAGGCCTTGTCAGGATTTGTAGGGCTCTGTTGGGTTTTGCCAGGCTCTGTTGGGTATTGTCAAGCTCTGTCAGACTCTATCGGGCACTGTTGCACTCTTTAAAGCTTTGTTGGACCCTGTCAGGCTTTGTCGAGATCTCAAAGGCTCTGTCAAGCTGTGTCAGGTCCTCTCAGCCTCTATAATGCTTTGTTGAGCTCTTTCAGGTTCTGTCGCTCTTTGTCAATCTCTGTAATGTCCTGCCGGGCTCTATCATTTGCTATCAGGTGCTGGTAGGATTTGTCAAACCCTACTGAGGTGCTGGCAGGATTTGTCGAACCCTATTGAGCTGTGTTGGGCTCTGGTGGGCCCTGTCATGCTCTGTCAGGCCCTGATGGGCTCTGTCAAGTTTTGTCGTGCTCTATCAGGTTCTTGCAGGCTCTGTCAGTTCTTGGCGGGCTCTGTTGTTTTCTGTCGTGCTCTGTCAGGTCCTGTCAGGCTCTCTCAGGCTTTGTTGGGCCCTGGCATTCTCTGTCAGGCCCTGTGGAGTTCTGTCGGGCTCTGTCAGGCCAGGTTGGTCTCTGTCGGGCTTTGTCGGGCCCTGTGAGACTGTGTCGGGCTCTGTCAGGCTTTCTCAGGTTCTCTCAGTCTCTGTCATGCCGTGGTGGGCTCTGTCTAGCTTTGTCAAGCTCTGTTGGCCTCTCTTGGGTTTTGTCAGAGCACGACAGAGCCCAATAAAACATGACAGATCCTGACAGAACATGACAGGGTCTGACAGAGCACAACAGTCTCACAGGGCCCGACAAAACCCGACAGAGCCCAACAGAACTCGAAAGGGCCCAACAAATCCAAACAGCACCTGACACCTAACTGTAGAGTGAAAGAGCCAAAAAGCACCCAGTGGAACCTGACAGAGCTTGACAATACCCAACAGAGCCTGACAAAACATGACAGAGCCCTACAAACCCAGACATGGCCTGAAAGAGCCTGATAGACCCCCAGAAATCCTGAAAGAGCCTCACAAAGCCTGAATAAGGGCAAGAATGCCCAAAAAAGCCTAACAAAGCCTAATATGTCCTGACGGAGCCCGATAAAGCCTGAAAAAGCCCAACAGATCTCGACAGATCCTGTCAGAAACCGACAAGGACTCAAAGAGCACGACAGGTCCCAACAAAGCCCAACAGAGCTTAACAAGGCCTGACAATTCCCAATAGAACCCCACAGAGCCCGCCAGGAACTGACAGAGTGTACAAGAGCCACATAGAGCCCGACAAAACCCGAGAGAGCCCAACAGAGCTCGACAAAGCTTGACAGAGCCCACCAGGGCCTGACAGAGCCCGACAGGGCCAGACAGAGGTTGAAAGAGCCCAACATAACCTTGCAGAAATTGACAGTGCCCGACAAAGCTCGAAAAGGCCCAACAGATCCAGATGAAGTGTGACAGTGCTCAAAACAGTATGACAGGGTCTGAAAAAGCCTGATAGGGTCTGACAGAGCCCGTCATGGCCTAAAAGACCTGGACAGAGCTTGAAAATGCATGATAGAGCCCGACAGGGCATGACACAGTTTGACAGTGCCCTACATGCCCCAAAAAAGACCAACAAAGCCTGATATGGCATAACAGAGCACAACAAAACCTGAGAAAGCCCAACAGATCCCGACAGAGTCTGACAGAACCCGACAGGGCCTGACAGAGCATGACAGGGCCCAAGAAATCTCGACAGATGCTGACAGAACCTGAGAGCGCATTACAGAGCACAACAGGGCCCAACAAAGCCCGACAGAGCCCTACAGGGTCTGGCAGATTTAGACAGAACCTGATAGAGCCCGCCAGGGACTGAAAGAGCCTGCAAGACCCTGATAGAGCCTGACGAAAGCCAAGAGACCCCAACAGAGCTCGACAAAGCTATGAGGACTGGGTTAAGGAACAATTAGGCAATCTGAACATCCACAAATGCATGGGCCCAGATGGGATGCACCCACAGGAGCTGAGGGAGCTGACTGACGTCGTTGCTGGACCACTCTCCATCATCTTTACCAAGTCTTGGGAGATGGGAGAGGTGCCTGAGGACTGGAGAAAAGCTAATGTCACTCCAGTCTTCAAAAAGGGCAAGAAGGAAGACCCGGATAATTATAGACTGGTCAGCCTCACCTCCATCCCTGGGAAAATAATGGAATGACTTATTCTTGGTGCCATCTCAAGGCATGTCAAGGATAAGAGGGTTATTAGGGGCAGTCAACATGGCTTCACCAAGGGGAAGTCGTGCTTGACCAACCTCATAGCCTTTTATGAAGATATAACGAGGTGGATAGATGATGGCAGGGCGGTGGATGTGGTCTACCTTGACTTCAGTAAAGCATTTGACACAGTCTCCCACAGCATTCTCATAGCTAAACTGAGGAAGTGTGGTCTGGACAATCGGGTAGTGAGGTGGACTGCGAACTGGATGAAGGGAAGAAGCCAGAGAGTCGTGGTCAATGGAGCAGAGTCCGGTTGGAGGTCTGTATCTAGTGGAGTGCCTCAAGGGTCTGTACTGGGGCCAGTACTGTTCAATATATTCATCAATGACTTGGATGAGGGACTAGAGTGTACTATCAGCAAGTTTGCTGATGACACCAAGCTGGGAGGAGTGGCTGACACACCAGAAGGCTGTGCTGCCATCCAGCATGACCTGGACAGGCTAGAGAGCTGGGAGGGGAAAAAATTAATGAAATATAACAAGGGCAAGTGTAGAGTCTTGCATCTTAGTAGGAACAACCCGAGGTTCCAGTATAAGTTGGGGAATGATCTATTAGAGAGCAGCGCAGGGGAAAGGGACCTGGAGTTCCTGGTGGACAGCAGGATGACCATGAGCCAGCACTGTGCCCTTGTGGCCAAGAAGGCCAATGGCATCCTGGGGTGTATTAGAAAGGGGGTAGTTAGTAGGTCAAGAGAGGTTCTCCTTCCCCTCTACTCTGCCCTGGTGAGACCACATATGGAATATTGTGTCCAGTTCTGGGCCTCTCAGTTCAAGAAGGACAGAGAACTGCTGGAAAGAGTCCAGCATAGGGCAACCAAGATGATTAAGGGAGTGGAGCACCTCCCTTATGAGGAAAGACTGTGGGAGCTGGGTCTCCTTAGTTTGGAGAAGAGGAGACTGAGGGGTGACCTTATTAATGTTTACAAATATACAAAGGGTGAGTGTCACGAGGATGGAGTCAGGCTCTTCTCGGTGACAAACAATGGTAGGACAAGAGGTAATGGTTTTAAGTTGGAACGTAAGAGGTTCCACTTAAACTTGAGAAGAAACTTCTCAGTGAGGGTAACAGAGCACTGGAACAAGCTGCCCAGGGGGTTGTGGAGTCTCCTACTCTGGAGACATTCAAAACCCGCTTGGACATGTTCCTGTGTAGCCTCATTTAGGTGTTCCTGCTCCAGCAGGGGGATTGGACTAGATGATCTTTAGAGGTCCCTTCCAGTCCCTAGCATTCTATGATTCTATGAAAGCTAAACAGAGCCCACCAGGGCTGACAGAGCCCAACACAGCTCAACAGGGTTCGATAAATCCTGACAGCACCTGATAGCGAACAATAAAGCCCAGCAGGACCTGAGAGCAGATGACAAAGTGCAACAGAGACTAAAAGAGCTAAACAAAGAATGACAGAGCCTGACAGGGCCTGACACATCTTGATGGAGCCTTAGAGATCTCAACAAAGTTTGTCAGAGTCTGACAGCACTTGAAAGAGTCCAACAGAACCTGACAGGAATTGACAGAGCCAACGAAGCCCGACAGCGCTTGACAAATGTTGACAAGGACCAACAGAGTCAGATAACGCGTACAGGACCTGCAAGAGCATGACAGGGCCTGACAGAGCCCAAGAGGGCCTGACAGAGCCCAATAGAACTCGACAGGTCCCGACAAATCCCAACACCACCTGACAGCGTACTATAGAGTCCAGCAGGGCCTTACAGAGGCCGACAAACTGCGTAAGAGCCTGAAAGAGCTCAACAAAACATTACAGTGCACAACAGGGCTTGACACAGCTTGACAGAGCCTTACAGATCCTGAGAGAACCTGACAGAGCCCGACAGGGCCCAACGAAGCTTGAAAGAGCCCAAAAGCACCCAATGGAGCCTGACAGAGCTCGAGAATACCCCAACAGGGATCAAAAAATCCTGACAAAGCCCGACAGAATGCAACAGAGTCTGACAAGGCCTTACAGAGCATGACAGGGCTTTACAGAACCTGAAAAAGTCTGGTAGGTCAGAAAGAGCCCAAAAAAGCTCAACAGAGCCTGAGAGAGATGGACAGATCTCGACAAAACCACACAGAGACTGACAGGGCATGAAAAAGCTTGACAAAACCTGACAGGGATTTACAGAGCCTTACAGAGACCGACAGAGCCTGGCAAAGACCAACAGAGCTTGACAGATTGTGACAGAGACCTACAGAGCCCAAAAGGAGCTTACAGAGCCCCACAGGTCCTGACAGAAGCCATCAAAACCTGATAGAATCAAAGAAAGCCCGACAGCAATTCAAAAAAGCCCAACAAAGCCCAACACTGCCTAACAATGCCTGACAGGGCCTGGCAGAGCCCAACAAAACCCGACAGAGCATGAACAGGCCCCACAGAATCAGACAGAGGACGACTAAGCCCGATAGAGCACATCACAGCCCGAAAATGCCACAGAGAACCCGACATAGATAGATAGATAGAGCCCGTCATGGCCTGAAAGACTTGTACAGAGGATTTGTAGGGCTCTGTTAAGTTTTATTGGGCTCTCTTAAGTATTGTAGACCTCTGTCAGATGCCATTGGTGCTTTTGGGCTCTTTCAAGCTTTGTCGGGGCCTGTCGGGCTTTGTAAGGTTCTGTCGGGATCTGTAAGGCTCTGTCAAGATGTGTCAGGCCCTGTCAAGCTCTGTAATGCTTTGTTGAGCTCTTTTAGTCTCTGTTGCGCTTTGTCAGCCTCTGTCAGGCCCTGTTGTGCTCTGTCAGGCTTTGCTGGGTGCTGTAAGATTGTTTTGGGCTCTGTCAGGCGTTCTCAGGTTCTGTTGAGCTCTGTCAAGCTTTGTGACTTACTGAGCCATCTGGATCCTCACGAGTCTATGGGACCAGACGGGACCCATCCTAGGATGATGAGGGAGCTAACAGAAGAGCTCGCCAAGCCGCTCTCCATCATCTTCCAACAGTCCTGGCTCACTGAGGAGGTCCCATACAATTGGAAATTGGCGAATGTTACCCCAATCCACAAAAAGGGCTGCAAAGTTGACCCTGGCAACTACAGGCCTGTCAGCCTGACCTCGGTGCCTGGCAGGGTTATGGAGCAGATCATCCTGAATGCAATCACACAGCACCTTCAGGATGGACAAGGGATCAGACCCAGCCAGCACGGGTTTAGGAGGGGCATGTCCTGTCTGACCAACCTGATCTCCTTTTACGATCAGGTGACCCCCTGGTGGATGAGGGGAAAGCTGTAGATCTGGTCTATCTAGACTTCAACAAAGTCTTTGACACTGTCTCCCATAATATACTCCTGCAAAAGCTGGTAGCCCATGGCTTGGACAAGTGCACTCTCTGCTGGGTTAAGAACTGGCTGGAGGGCTGGGCCCAGACAGTGCTGGTGAATGGGGCTGCATCTAGCTGGCGGCCAGTCACTAGTGGTGTTCCCCAGGGGTCAGTGTTGGGTCCAGTCCTGTTTAACAGCTTTATTGATGATTTAGATGAAGGGATTGAGACCATCATCAGCAAATTTGCTGATGACACCAAGTTGGGAGGGAGTGTCGACCTGCTGGAAGGGATCTGGATAGACTGGAAAAATGGACCGATTCCAATGGGATGAAATTCAACGAGGCCAAGTGCCGGGTCCTGCACTTTGGCCACAACAACCCCCTGCAGCGCTACAGACTGAGCACAGAGTGGCTGGAGAGCAGTCAGGCAGAAAGGGACCTGGGGGTACTAATTGACAGGAAGCTCAACATGAACCAACAGTGTGCCCAGGTGGCCAAGAAGGCCAATGATATCCTGTCCTGTATCAAAAAGAGCATGGTCAGCAGGACAAGGGAAGTGATCCTTCCCCTGTACTCTGCATTGGTGAGGCCACACCTGGAGTATTGTGTTCAGTTCTGGGCCCCTCAGTTCAGGAAAGACATTGAAGTGCTGGAGCGGGTCCAGAGAAGAGCAACAAGACTGGGGAGGGACTTGAACACAAGACCTATGGGGAGAGGCTGAGGGAGCTAGGGTTGTTTAGTCTGGAGAAGAGGAGGCTTAGAGGTGACCTCATCAGTCTCTATAACTACCTGAAGGGAAGTTATAGCCAGGTGGGGATTGGTCTCTTCTCCCAGGCAGTTAGCAATAGGACAAGGGGGCATGGGCTTAAACTCTGTCAGGGGAAATTTAGGCTGGATATTAGAAAGAAATTCTTTCCAGAGAGAGTGGTCAGGCATTGCAATGGCCTACCCAGAGAGATGGTGGACTCACCATCTCTGGAGGTTTTTAAACTGAGATTGGACATGGCACTTAGTGCCATAATCTAGTAAATGGACCGGAGTTGGACCAAGGGTTGGACTTGATGATCTCTGAGGTCTTTTCCAACCCAGTCAATTCTTTGATTCTGTGTATTAATCTGTTGGGCTCTATCATGCCCTGGTAGACTCTCTCAGTTTCAGGTAGGCCCAAAGGATCCTGACAGAACCTGACAGGGCCTGACAGAGCACAATAGGGGCTGAGAGAGCTGGACACAGCCTGACAGAGCCCACCAGAGATCGACAAAGCTTGACAGAGCCCACCAGGGCCTGACAGAGACTGACACAGCTCAACAGGGTTCGACAAATCCTGACAGCACTTGATAGCAAACGATAGAGCCCAACAGGGCCTGACAGAGGTTGACAAAGCGTGACAGAGCCTGAAAGAGCTCAGCAACACATTACAGAGCATGACAGGGCCTGACACAGCTTGAGAGAGCCTTACAGATCCTGACAGAAGCTGACAGAGACTGATAGAGTCCAACAAAGCTTGAAAGAGCCCAAAAGCACCCAAGGGAGCCTGACAGAGCTCAAAAATACCCAACGGAGCCGGACAAAACCTAACAAAGCACTACAAATCTTGACATGGCCTGACAGAGCCTGATAGACCCTGAGAAAACCCGACAGAGCACCACAAAGCCTGACTAAGGGCAAGAAAGCCTGACAAAGTCTGACAGAACTCAGTGGAGCCTGACAGAGATTGACAGAGCCCGAGAGAGACCGACAGATCTCAACAAAGCCACAGAGAGACCAACACGGCCTGAAAGAGCCTGGCAAAACCTGGCAGGGATTGACAGAGCCCTACAGAGTCTGACAGCCTGAGAAAGGCCAACAGAGCCTGACAGAACCCGACAGAGCCCTACAAAATCCTGACATTGCCTGACAGAGACTGATTGAACCCAAGAAAGCCCAGCAGAGCCTGACGGAGCCCGACAAAACCTGACAGAGCCCAACAGAGCTCAACAAAGCATGACAGAGCCCACCAGGCCTTGACAGAGTACGACAAGGCCTGTCAGATCCCAACACAGCTCAACGGGGTTTGACAAATCCTGACAGTGCCTGACAGTGAATGATAGAGCTCAGCAGGACCTGACAGAGGCTGAAAAACTGCAACAGAGACTAAAAGAGCTCAAGAAAGCATTGCAGAGCCTGACAGGGCCTGACACGGCTTGACAGAGCCTTACAGAACCCAACAGAGCCCAATAGGGCCAGACAGAACTTGAAAGTTCCCAACAGAACCTGACAGCAACTGACAGAGCCCAACGAAGCCTGACAGTGCCCGATAAAGCTGCAAAGACCCAACGGAGCTAGATAAAGTATGACAAAACCTGAAAGAGCATGACAGGGTCTGAAAGAGCCTACCAGAAACAAAGATAGCCCGCAGGGGTATGACACAACCTGACAGACTTTGACAAAGCTTGACAGAGCCAAACAGAACCTGAGAAAGCCTGACGGAGCCAGACACAGTCTCATGCAGCTCAACAGAGCCCAACAGAACCTGACTGTGCTGGACGGAACTCGACGGGGTCTGACAACTCCTGACAGCACTTGACAATGAACTATAGACTCCAGCAGGGCCTGACAAACCTGAGAAAGGACAATAGAGCCTGAAAAAGCTCAACCAAAAATTACAGAGCATGACACGGTCTGTCACAGTTTGACAAAGCCTTACAGATCCTGACAGAACCCAACAGGGTCTGACAGAGTATGACAGGGCCCAAAAAAGCCCCACAGAGCCCGACAGGGCATGACAGATTTTGACAGATCTCGACAGAGCCCAACAGATGATCGACAAAGCTTTACAGAACCTGCCAGGGAATGACAGAGCCTGACAGATTCGTCAAAGCTTGACAGAGACCAACAGAACCGGAGAAAGCCTGACAGAGCCTGACACAGTCTCACAGGGCCTGACAAAGCCCAACAGAGACCAACAGGGCCTGATAGAGCCCGACAGAACTCCACAGGGCCAGACAAATCTTGACAGTACCTTACAACGAACTATAGAGTACAGTAGGGCCTGACAAAGCCCAACAGAGACCAACAGGGCCTGATAGAGCCCGACAGAACTCCACAGGGCCAGACAAATCTTGACAGTACCTTACAACGAACTATAGAGTACAGTAGGGCCTGACAAAGCCCAACAGAGACCAACAGGGCCTGATAGAGCCCGACAGAACTCCACAGGGCCAGACAAATCTTGACAGTACCTTACAACGAACTATAGAGTACAGTAGGGCCTGACAAAGCCCAACAGAGACCAACAGGGCCTGATAGAGCCCGACAGAACTCCACAGGGCCAGACAAATCTTGACAGTACCTTACAACGAACTATAGAGTCCAGTAGGGCCTGACAGAGGCCGACAAAACGTGACAGAGCCTGAAGGAGCTCAACAAAGCACTGCAGAGCATGACAGGGCCTGACACAGCTTGACAGAGCCTTACAGATATGGACAGAACGTGACACAGCACGAGCAGGCCCAACAGAGTCAAACTTTGTTAGGCCCTGGCATACTCTATCAGTCCCTGGTGTGTTCTGTCAAGTTCTGTCATGCTCTGTCAGGTCCTGTCGGGCTCTCTCAGGCTTTGTTGGGCCCTGGCATGCTCTGTCAGGCCCTGTTGGGTTCTCTCCAGGATCTATCAGGTCGTGTTCATTTTCTCAGGATTTGTCGGGCACTGTCATGATCTGTCGGGCCATATCAGGCTTTGTCAGGCTTTTTTGGGGTGTGTAGGACACTGCCAATCTGTGTCATGATTTGTCAGGCTCTGTCCAGCTCCTTTGGGCTCTTTCTGCCCTACCAGGCTTCTTCAGGCTCTGTAAAGCCCTGTCAGGCTTTGTCAGACCTTTTTCAGGCTTTCTTGCCATTATTCAGGCCCTGTCGTGCTCTGTAATTTTTTGTTGAACTCTTTCAGGCTCCGTCATGCTTTGTCAGCCTCATCAGGCCCTTCTAGAATCTATAGTTTGCTGTCAGATGCTGTGGGGATTTGTCGAGACCTGTCAAGTTCTGTTGGGCTGTGTCAGGCCCTGTTTGACTCTGTCGGGCTTTGTTGGGCCCTGTGAGACTGCGTCGGGTTCTTTCAGGCTGTCTCAGGTTCTGTTGGGTTCTGTCAAGCTTTGTCGAAGTCTGTCAAGCTCTGTCAGGCTCTGTCATGCCCTGGTGGCCTCACTCAGTTTCTTTTAGTTTCTGTCAGGCCCTATCAGGCTCTTTCAGGCCCTGTCATGCTCTTTTGGGCTCTGTAAATTCCTGTCAGGTTCTGTTGGGTTCTTTCAAGCTCTGTCTGGCCCTGTCGGGCTCTGTCAAGATCTGTATAGGTCTGTCAAGCTGTGTCAGGTTTTGTCAGGCTTTTTCAGGCTTTTTCTGGCCCTGTCGGTCTCTGTGTGGCTTTGTTGAGATCTGTCGGTCTGTCTCGGGCTCTGTCAGGTGCTGTCAGTCTCTGTCAAGCTCCTTTGGGTTCTTTATGCCTTACCAGGTTCTGTCAGGCTCTGTCAGGCTTTCTTGCCCTTATTGAGGATTTGTCAGGCTCTGTCGGGTTTTGTCGGGCTCTGTTGGGTATCGTCAAGCTCTTTCAGGCTCCATTGGGTGCTGTTGGGCTCTTTCAAGCTTTGTTGGGCTCTCTCGGTCTCTGTCAAGTTCTATCAGGATCTGTAAGGCTCTCTCAAGCTGTGTCAGCTTCTGTTCTGCTCTGTAAAGCTTTTTTGAGCTCCTTCAGGCTCTCTCGCACTTTGTCCGCCTCTGTCAGGCCCTGCTGGACTCTATAGTTTGCTGATATGTGCTCTCAGGATTTGTCGGGTGCGAGGGCGAAAAATCATGGACTCCCCACAATCCAATATGAATTCAAGCAAAGCCATTTATTACAGAGACAAGCCTCCTTATATATGCAGTTATTTCTTGATCACACATTCACGTTCCAAACACGCATTGGCTGATCGGATATTGTCCATGTTCAGGTCTTGTTATTATAGAATTACCTCACTCTCATAACAGGTGTTGTTTTTCAGCCTTCGCGCCAGCCTTGGAGTTGCTTTGTCTAGTTCAGAAATAAATCTCTATCTAACAGAAACCCATCCACAAAACAACCTTAAGAAAATCCCTTAAATCTCTCACAGTCGGGCCCTGTTGAGTTCTGTCGGCTTCTGTCAGAACCTGTGAGACTGTGTCGGGCTCACTCAAAGTTTCTCAGATTCTGCTGGGTTCTGTCAAGCTTTGTCAAAGTCTGTTGGGCTCTGTCATGGCCTGTCTGGCTCTGTCGAGATCTGCAAGGCACTGTAAAGCTGTGTCAGGCTCTGTAATGCTTTGTTGAGCTCTTTTAGTCTCTGTCGCATTTTGTTAGCCTCTATCAGGTCCTGCTGGGCTCTATCATTTGCTATCAGGTGCTGTCAGGATTTGTCAAAACCTGATCAGCTCTGGTGGGCCCTGATGTTCTCTGTCAGGCCCTGGTGGGCTCTGTCAAGCTTTGTCGACCTCTGTTGGTCTCTGTCAAGTTTTGTCAGTCTCTGTCAGTCTTTATCAGTCTCTGGCAGACTCTGTCGGGTTCTGTCGCACTCTATCAGGCCCTGTCGAGTTCTGTTGGGCTCTTTTAGGCCCTGTTGGGATTTGTCAGGCTTTGTCAAGCCCTGTGAGACTGTGTCGGGATCTGTCAGGCTTTCTCAGGTTCTGTCAGGTTCTGGTGGGCTCTGTCAAGTTTGTCGAAGTCTGTCAGGCTCTGTCATGCCCTGGTGGGCTATGTCAAGCTTTTTCAGACTCTGTTGGGATCTTTCAGATTTTGTCAGGCTCTCTTGGGTTTTGTCAAGTTCTGTGTGGTTCTTATGCACTCTGTCAGTTCCTGGCGAGCTCTGTCAGTTTCTGTCAAGATTTCTCAGAATCTCTTGGGCTTTCTCAGGCTTTGCCAAGCTCTGTCAAGATCTGTCAGGCCATATCAGGCTTTGTCAGGCTTTTATGGGGCATGTAGGGCACTGTCAATCTGTATCATGCCCTGTCAGGCTCTGTCGGGCCTTGTCAAGCTCTGTTCATGTCTTTTAGGCCGTGACGGGCTCTGTCTATCTATGTCGGGCTCTCTAGCCCATTTTTGGGCTGTGATCATCTCTATTTGGCTTAGTCAGCTTCTGTCTGACTCTGTGGGGTCTGCTCGGGCTCTGTTGGGTTTCGTTGGGCTCCGTCAGGCCCTGTCAAACGTTGCTGGGCAATGTTGGGATTTATTGTTCTTTTTTGATTTCTGTCAGGCTTTGTCGGTCTCTGTTGGGCTTTGACGGCTTCTGTCAAAACCTGTGGGGCTCTGTAAGCTCATTTCGGACTCTGTAGGCCTTTGTCACAATCTGTCAGGCACTGCTGGGTTTGTCAGGCTCTGTCAGGCTCTGTAGGGCTCTGTCAATCCCTGTCAGGTTTTCTCAGGCCCTTTCAGGGCCTGTTGGGCTCTGTCCTTCTCTCTCGGGCTCTGTCAGACTCTGTCAAGCTTTTTGGGACTCTTTCTGCCCTACCAGGCTTTTTCAGGCTTTGTAAAGACCTGTCATGCTCTGTCAGGCCTTGTCAGGCTCTGTCAGGTTCTGTCGGGATCTGTAAGGCTCTGTCAAGCTGTGTCACAACCTGTCGGTTTCTGTGTGGCTTTGTCTACATCTGTAGGTCTCTTTTTGGCTTTGTTAGGCTGTGTTGTGCTCTGTCAAGCTCTTTTGAGATCTTTCTGCCTTACTAGGCTTTTTCAGCCTCTGTAAAACCCTGTCATGCTTTGTCAGGTTTGTCAGGCTCCTTCAGGCCCTGTCGGTCTCTGTGTGGCTTTGTCGAGATCTGTCGGTCTCTGTCAAGCTCCTTTAGGTTCAATAAAACTTGACAGCGCCTGATAGCAAATGATAGAGCCCGGTAAGACATAATAGAGGATGACAAAGTACGAGAGAGACTAAAAGAGCTCAACAAAACATTACAGAACCTGACAGGGCCTGACACAGCTTGACAGAGCCTTACAGATTCCGACAGAACCTTACAGAGGCCAACAGGGCCCAACAAAGCTTGAAAGAGTCCAAAAGCACCCAGTGGAGTCTGACAGAGCCTGACAATACCCAACAGAGCCTGATAAAACCCAACAGAGCCCTACAAATCCTCAAATGGCCTGACAGAACCTGATAGACCCTGACAGGGCCTGACAGAGTATGACAGACCCCAACAGAACAGAGCTTGACAAAACTTGACATAGCCCAACATGGCCTGACTGAACATGACAGCGCCTGCCAGAGCCCAACACAGCTCAACAGCATTCGACAAATCCTGACAGCGCCTGTCACGTTTTGTCGGCCTCTGTCAGGCCCTACTGAGGCGCGTAAATGACCTTACAACCCTTCAGATTGTTAAGAAGGTATGTATTTGCTTATTTATTTACAGCACCGGACACACGGGGAATCATTTCACCTAATACGTGTGTAAAATTACAGTAGCTGTGAGCTTGGTTAAATGCAGTAAAGTGTTACATATTCATGAAAGTTTTAGGAATGCCTATACATATTCATAACCTGTCCCCGAGAAGGCGGTTCTTATTACAGTGAGTTCTGGGACACCATTTCCATAGTCTTCACCTCCGGCTCCTCCTGGTTGCAGCTGCTCAGTGATCGTGAACCCGGGTCCTCTTCTCTGTAAACGGTCACCTTTGGTCCAGTGTGATGAGTTGGTTAGGTCTCAAACTGCTGAGTTGGTTAAAACTAGTGAACCTCCTGTCCTGTGCCCAAGTTTCTTGTTATCTAGTTCACCCAAGGATGCACCAAGGATGCACCCAAGGATTATTGTCTTTGCAAGGTGTCAGCGAACTCCTGTTTCTCATACAATAAGTTACACAGAGTTAAGCAAGGCTAAGCAATAGGGATGCGCATTAAAGGGTTAGCTTTCTAAGAGTTAGCCTTTAAAGTATAGTGTCAGCTCTTTAAGTGTTAATTAGTTAATTGTTAATTCCCTGTATCTTTTCCCCACTTTTCTAATAGGTTAGTAAATTATTTTACTAATGAGATGATTCTTTATCTATGTTTTCTCTGGCCACAGGTAAGAAGGCTACTTCTACCTGAGAAAACCCATCTCTATCCTTAAACAGATTTTTAATGTTAATGCCAAAGTCAGGCTCCCAGTGTTTGTCCGCTGCGCTGCTGAGCAATTTTGGGGCAGCTGACAACCATATGACTGGTGCTCCGGCAGCAACGACATCTTCTGGACTGCCATGGGAGCTTGCATTCTTTGGCGTGGTGACCCCGCTGACTGCAACTGTAGCATTTGTCTTCTCTTTTGGCTTTTGTTTTGTTGAGGTAGTAAGTGTCACCCGGGTCGGTCACCCAGAAGGACCAAAAGGACCAAAACATGTCAAGGTGGACATAACCTAATTTTTTGATAGAATTTCATAAAGGTTTTGTTTAATTACTACCAACTTAAAACTCCATTCTGCAGAAGTGGACAATGTGATATATATAGTCAGATTGGTTTGATTCTAAAGAACCAATTTAAAGCGTCCCCCTACAGTTTTATTCAGATCTTGCCCATGTCAATTTTCATCCCACCTGTGTGCTAAGGTTATGATTATAAGTGTCACGGTTTAAGGTAAGGTGGCAATAAACCGTGACAGACGCTCCCTGTTAGCCACTTTACCTCCCACCACCCCTTCCTTTAGATTGGAAAGATGATAAGAAAGATAAGGGGAAAGGAAGAGACACTTAGACTTCAGGTTGGAGAGTTTTAAAGGGTTTACTAATGCTACTAATAAATACAGAATATACATACAAAATATACAAAACCAATCTCAAGTTGGTGTCACTCCAGCAGCAGGAGGTGGATGTGCGGAGCTGGCGGATCCAGGAGGTGCAGCTCAGGCCCCCGGAAGTCATGGACGGGACTTCACAGCAAACTCGAACCTGGTTGCAGGGATGCAGGGCCTGAGGCTTGTAGATCACAGGCAAACAGAGAGGGTCCTCTCTAGATGCTGGCCATGGTTGAAGAGAGCGTGACCCTCGTGATCACCCTCTTATATAGGGGGCATGACGATTATGGGATGGAATACTTCCGTTGATCCTCAGCTGGTCAGTTCTAGTCACCTGTTCCATCCACCCCTCCTCAAAAACGCCCCACTCACAACAGAACGTAGGAAAACTTACCAGCCCTTCTTAGCTACCATAGTAATAAATCTAAACACGAGCTTCTTCAGCATTCCGTTGGTCTCTTATGAGCACCAAGGAGAGCATCCTAGGAAAAATATGCAGGTTAAAACTCAGAAAAGTACAGCCCCCCTAGAAGAACTTAGCTGAAAAAAATCACTAAAAGAGAACCGGTCTTGTTTTTAACAAAACCAGGACAATAAGAAATACAATTTTCCAGGTTGCACCTGGATTACCCTACATGGTGCTTTGCAGGCTTTCTTCACTCTAGAATGATGAATCCAGGCATTCTGTTCTTTAATCTTGACAGCAGTGAAAGATGTCAGGAGGACATGAAATGGACCTTCCTACTGTGGTTCCAAAGTATTTTTTGTAAGAGACTTCACATACACATAATTGCCCAATTGGATGTCATATACTGGCCCATACAAATCTCTGCTCCAAGTTCCAAACACATTTCCAAATTTTGTTAAGTTTTTACCCAATGCTATCATATAAGAAGTCATAATTTTGTCCCCTACTTGTGCAGACATCCCCTTCTGTACATTATAGGGTCTCCCATACAGGATTTCAAAATGACTCAACCCTTGCTTTGCCCTTGGCCTTGTTTGTATACGCAAGAGGACCAAAGGCAAAGATTGAGGCCAAGCCAAATTCGCCTCCTGCCCCAGTTTTACAATTAGTTGTTTAATTACATGATTTTTTTTTTTTCCTACCTGGCCACTGGATTGAGGACGATAAGGGGTATGTAGTTGCCAGGCTATTCCCAAGTGCTGACTGATTTGCTCTACAACTTTTGAAATAAAATGTGACCCTTTATCAGAGGATATAACAGCTGGAACTCCAAACCTTGGTATTATTTATTGTACTAATGCTTTAGTTACCTCTTGAGTTTTTGCTGTTCTGGTAGGGAATGCTTCTGGCTAACCTGAAAAGTCATTTGTTAGTACCAACATATATCAGCACCCCCCTTTTCTTGGGAGTTTCAAAAAATCATTTTGCCAATGTTGCCCCGGTCCATTTCCTTTCCCAATTTGACCCATTTCTGTCTTGGATATATTCTTCGGATTAGCCTGGAGGCAAAGATTTCATTGCTGTGCTTCTGCTCCCCAATGTCTCTTTCTGTGTTCTTTTCTTACTAAAGGCCAAACTAAATAGGAGATAACAATAGCTGTTCCCTGTGGGGTGTGAGCCCACCCTTCCTAATTATATGATCCCTCTAGAACTATAATAAGTTTCCGGTCTTCCTTAGTATATTCTGGCTCACCTTCTAAAGAGACCTGGCCATCGGGGACTGGGGCACTTTCTACATTTACCTTTTGCTTGGGCACCAGTTTTGCCTCTCTCTCCACCAGATCATTTCCTTTTTCTAATTTCGAGCTCACTTTCTGGTGTGCCTTGATATGCATGATTGCCACCTTCTTAGGAAGTTGAGCTGCCAATATTTCTTCTGCATGTTTGATATGTTTGCCTTAAGAGTTCAAGAGTCCTTTTTCTTTCCAAATTGCTCCGCGCGCATGCACGACCCTGAAAGCATACTTAGAGTGCGTTTAAAAGTTCACAGTTTTACCCTGAGCTACTTCCAGAGCATGAAAAAGGGTGATTATTTCTGCCTTTTGTGCTGAAGTACTTCTAGACGGAGGTCCAGATTCCATCACTTCAAGGTTAGTAATTATAGCATAAGCAGAATGCCTTTCACCGTTCATGATATTGCTGCTTTCGTCCATAAAGCAGTTCTCAGTGTTCTCCATAGGACTGTCATTTAGATCTGGTCGGCTGGATTATGTTGCTTTGATGGTTTCCAGGCAATTATGATGAGCTGGTTTTCCAATATTACCACTGAGGAAAGAAACTGGGCTGACAATGTTAGCGACGATGATTTATCCTGATATTTGAGAAATTTTTGTGGGGAAGCCTATGTCCCCCTTTTTCTTGTAGAACTGTAGACACCGTGTGGGATACTAGCACAATCATTTTCTGACCCATGGAAAATTTTTGGGCCTCCTATATGTTAGGTACCACTGTTGCAACTGTTGCAACTGCCTGCAGGCATGCAGGCCACCCCGTTGCAGTTGAGCCTAGTTGTTTGGAGAAATAGGCCGCTGCTCATTGGTACGGGTCAAGATCCTGTGCCAGTACACCCAGGGCTATTCCCTGCTTCTCGTGAGAGAATAGAAAACATGCTTTACTCACATCTGGGAGTCCTAAAGCAGGCACTGTCATCAAAGCCTTACCAAGTTCTTCAAAGGCTTGTGTAGTTCCTTTATTCCCTTGCAGGTGTTTCTGATCTGTGGCCATTAGTGCATACAATGGCTTGAAAAGCAATCCATAATCATAAATCCACAACCGGCACCACCCTGTCATGCCCAAAAAGGTCCGTAATTCTTTTACAGTTTGATGCTTTGGAGTTTGGCATATAACCTCCTTTTGAGCCTGTCCCAGCGTCCTCTGTCCTGCACTAATTTCATATCTCAAATAAGTTACTTGTTGCTGTATCATCTGGGCTTTCTTTTGTGATACTCATTATCCTTGGAGCTCCCAAAAGTTCAGTAAACTTACAGTTCAGGTTATGCACGTCTTCTGTGTTGTGGTAGCGATCAAAATGTGATCCCCATATTGTAGCATCTGTCCTTCATCAGATGGGGCTTCCCAAGATTAAAGATCTTCAGCAAGCTGATTTCCAAATATTGTCGGGCTGTTCTTAAATCCTTGTAGCAACACCGTCCATGTGAGCTGCGTTTTACATAAATCTTGTCTGGCTGGCTTCACGGAGAGAGAGGCAAAAAGGCATCTTTTAAATCTAAAACAGTAAACCAAATCAAATTAGAGTTAATACAGTCAGAAAGGTGTATGGGTTTGCTACCACTGGGTAGAGATCCTTTTTCCTTCTGTTTATAACCAGATTTATATGAATTTCTTATTACCGGCCAAATTCCTTCCCTGTCCTCCCTTTTCTAAGGGTATTGTTTTATCCTTACCGGCTTTTCTCCTTCTTTGATTTTTACCTCGACGGGTACAGCATTTTTGCCTCTTCCATCTATATCAGTAGCCCATACCCCAGGATACGCTTGGTTCACAACTTCTTCATTAATCTTGCCTTCTGTAGGAACATTTGCTAAAAGCCAGCTCATTATTTTCATATATTACTGATCATTTACCTCCAGAGTAATTTCTCCTTTTTCAGATCTGATTACTGCATCCGTTTGTTCCAACAAATTTCTCCCGAGAAGTTTTGTGGGGAATTGGACAGATATTGAAATTTATCAATACCTATTTGTTTACCCAATTTGCGTTTCAAAGGTTCACAAAAATATGCCTTTTCACTTTGGCCAGTGACTCCCTTTACCCGCTATGTAATTGTTTCTTATTGGCAATCCAGCAAAAATTCAACTTGTTTCTGTTCATTGCAGGTTCCCACCAGTCTTTTTTCAAAACTTGCTACTGTCCGTTTTTCTCTCTGCCTACTTCTTCTGTACCTTCCCCAACATTCATTTTCCCAATAGACATTGATCTCTCTCTAAAGGCTTTCAAAGACTTCCAACCTCTTTAGTTCCCTACTTTCTTATACTTTCAACAATCTTCTTTTTCCCTGTTGCTGAATACTCTCCAAGCTTCATCTAACAGTATTTCCAAATTTCTACTTTCTGTTGCCCTCAGCTTCTATAACTTTTCTAGGGGAGCTTGCAATATTTTGGGTGTCAGGCTACACTGAGAGGTATACGGCTTGTCCTCCCCTCGCTCCTTCTAGCAGCGTTTTTTTTTCTGTTTTTTTTTTTTTTTTTCTTTCTTTCTTTCCTTCCTGCAGTTTAGACACAGACAAGGCCACGTGGATGGGGGAGGTTGAGTTTATCTCACAGCTTGACACAGGTCTGTAATTTATGTTACAACACAGGCCTGGGATATTTCGCTTTCTTGTTTTTCTATTTCATTCAAGTCATAATAAACTTCATATGCAATTCCAATTAGCTCAGCAATAGTTACATTCCTCAGTCCCATTAACCTTTTGCAGATGTCAGAAAAACAGCATATTAAACATAAGTCCATTATTTCCATTATTTTCCTAGATCCAATTCAATCCATGTTCTAGCCACTTTCAAACCACTCTTAAATACAATGTCCCAAGCTCACATCCATCATAACATTTAGTTTGTTCTTTTTCCATATCTCTGAATAGAACATCAATTCAATATGGGTCAGAGTTCAACAACTTAAATCCTTTTGTGGTCTCAAAATTATTAGATAACAATAAAAGCAAATTAACTTAAAGTACTGTATCTCATCCTATTTTCCAAGTTCTGCAGAACAACATTTAATTGCCACTAACTGATATAACCCCACATTCAAACCACAAGTGAATACAATATTGTTTCAAACTTTCTTTTATCAGGATTCCCCACTAAGTTACTCCAGGCTCCATTGGGCACTTTTGGGCTCTTTCAAGTTCTGTCAGGATCTGTAAGACTCTGTCAAGATGTGTCAGGCCCTGTTGGGCTCTGTCAAGCTTTGTCGATCTGTCGATCTCTGTTGGGCTCCCTCGTGATTTGTTGCGCTGTGTGTGGCTCTTACATGCTCTGTCAGTTTCTGGCAGGCTCTATCGGGTTCTGTCAGGATCTGTCAGGCCCTGTAAAGCTCTGTTGGGCTTTGTTGGTCTGTGTCGTGCTGTGTCAGTCCCTGTCGGGTTCTGTCAGATTCTGTCGGGATCTGACCGTCAATAACCATCAGAGCCAAACAGGGCTTGACAGAGCCCAACAGAACTCGATAGGGCCCGACTAATCCCGACAGAACCTGACAGCGAACTACTGAGTCCAGTAAAGCCTGAAAGAGGCCAAAAAAGCATGACAGATCCTGAAAGAACTCAACAAAGCATGACAAAGCGCGACAGGGCATGACACATTTTGACAGAGCCTTACAGATCCCGACAGAACCTGACAGAGCCCGACAGCGCCCAACAAAGCTTGAAGGAGCCCAAAAGCGCACAGTGGAGCCTGACAGAGCTCGACAACACCCAACAGAGCCCGGCAAAACCCCACAGAGCCCTACAACTCTTGACATGACCTGACAGAGCATGATAGACCTCGAGAAAGACTAACAGAGCCTGACAAAGCCTGAAAAAGGGCAATAAAGGTTGACAAAGCCTGGCAGAGCTTGACAGAGACTGTCAGAGCCTGAAAGGGATTGAAAGAGCCCAAGAAAGCCTGACAGAATTTGACAGAGCCTGAGAAGGCCTGACAGAAAATAGCAGGGCTTTACAGAGATTGAAGAAGCCTTGTAGCGAAGAAAGATCCCAAAAAAATCTTGACAGACCAGACAGAGCCTGGCAGAGCCTGAGAGAGACTGACAGATCCCGACAAAGCCAAACAGAGACCAACAAAGCCTGATAGAGCCTGACAAAACCTGACAGGGATTGACAGAGCCCTACAGAGCCAGACAGAACCTGCCAAAGCCCAACAGACCATGACAGATCGCGACGGAGACCGACAAAGCCTGAAAGAAATAAAAAAAGCCCAACAAAGCCCAACATTGCCCAACAATGATTGACAAGGCCTGACAGAGCCCAACAAAACCCAACAGAGCCCAAGCAGGCCCCACAGAGTCAGAAAGAAGCCGACAAAGCCCGACAGAAACCAACAAAGACCGACAGTGATCCAAAAGGCCAACAAAGCCCAACACTGCCCAACAACACTTGATAGGGCCTGACAGAGCCCAACAAAACCTGACAGAGCGTGAGTAGGCCCTACAGAGTCCGACAGAAGCTGACTAAGCCCGGTAGAGCCAATCACAGCCCAAAAATTCCCTAGAAAACCTGACATAGATAGACAGAGCCTGTAACAGCCTAAAAGACCTGGGCAGAGGTTGACAAGGCCCGACAGAGCCCGACAGGGCATGACACACATTAACAGTGCCCTACATGCCCTACAAAGCTTGATGAAGCCCAGCAGATCCTGACAGGTCCTGACAGAGTCCGACAAGGCCTGACAGATTCTGAGAGAACCTAACAGAGCCCGCAAGAGTCTGATAGAGCCCAACAAAACCCGACAGAGCCTGAAAGGGACTGACAGATCCTGACAGAACCCGAGAGAGTTTGCCAGAGACCGACAGAGCCTGTAAGAGCCTGATAGAGCTCAAATAAACCCGACAGAGCCCAACAGAACTCGACAGAGCTAGACAGAGCCCAACAGAACTCGACAGAGCATGACAGGGCCTGAAAGAGTCTACTAGAAACTGAGAGAGCCTGCCAGGGCACGACAGAGCATGACAGAGTCTGACAGATATTGACAAATCTTGACAGAGCCCAAAAGAACCTGACACAATCTGAGAAAGCCTGACACAGTCCTAAAAGGGCCCAACAAAGCCCGACAGAGACCAAGAGGGTCTGACAGATCCCAGCAGAACTCGACAGGGTTGGACAAATCCCCACAGCTCCTTACAGTACACTACAGAGTTCAGTAGGGCCTGACAGAGGCCGACAAAGTGCAACAGAGACTGAAAGAGCTCAACAAAGCTTGACAGAGCACGACAGGGCTTGACACAGCTTGAGAGAGCCTTACATATCATGACAGAACCTGACAGAGCCCAACAGGGCCCAAAAAGTTTGAAAGAACCCAACAGCGCCCAATGGAACCTGAAAGACCTCGACAATACCCAACAGAGTCCGACAAACCTTGACAGAGCCCGACAAAGCCTGAATAATTGCAAGAAAGCCTGACAAATCCTGACAGAGTCTGACAGAGTCTGACAGAGCCTGACAGAGCCTGACAAGGTCTGACAGAGCATGACAAGGCTTTATAGAGCCTGAAAAAGCCTGGTAGGCAAAAAGAGCCCAAAAAAGCTTGACAGAGCCCGACAGAGCCTGACAGAGGTTGAGAGAGACTGACAGATCTTGACAAAGCTACACAGAGACCGTCAGGGCCTAAAAGAGCCTGACAAAACCTGACAGGGATTGACAGAGCCCTGCAAATCCTGACATGTCCTGACAGAGCCTGATCAAACCTGAGAAAGCCCAGCAGAGCCTGCCAGAGTCCAACAGAGCTCAACAGAGCTTGACAGAGCCCACCAGGCCTTGACAGAGCACAACAGGGCATGCCAGTGCCTAATACAGCTCAACAGGGTTCGACAAATCCTGACAGCACCCGATAGAGAACTATAGAGTTTGGCAGGACCTGACATAGGCTGAAAAAGTGTCAGGTGCCAGACAAGGTCTGACAGAGCATGACAGGACTTTACAGTGCCTGAAAATGCCTGGTAAGGCAGAAAGAGCCCAAAGGAGCTTCGCAGAGCCTGATAAAGCATGACACAGATTGACAGTGCCCTATATACCCCAAAAAAACCTGACAAAGCCTAATATGGCCTGACAGATCATGACAGAGCCCGACAAAGCCTGTGAAAACCAAACAGAGCTTGATAGATCCTGACAGAACCTGAAAAGGCCTGACAGAGCACGTGTATGGGGATATAGCAGAAGATTTGGCGAGGAGATTAGTTAAATGTAAATACGCTCAAGTGAAATGCACCTGTCTGTTTTTTTAAAAAGCACATACATCACACTAATTGTTTTACTGACCTTGTGTGCTTGATGAATAGAACCTCTGTGTTAAGTAACATAGGCCTGTGAGAAACTCTAGGCACCTTATCCCTATGTCTGAGATTCCTGCTTTGTTGTGAGAAAGAGCGGGAGGTTGTGCCTGCCTGAAGCCTTGAAATACAGGCGAGCTCAGCAGGCCCAGTGATCTTTCAGCAGGGCTGAACTTACCAGCGCCCGCGTCCCTGCTGGCGTCACCTCTGCCTGGGAGCTTAGGTGTGGCTTCGGAGATCCCCCAAGTAGAGAGATAAGTAAAATAAAACTTAATCCTTGCAATGTATTCGTGGCCTCTGGCTCTTCTTGCAAAGTGCCTGCATATGTGTACACACAGATCTCGACAGAAGCTGACAGGTCCAGGCAGAGCTTGAAAGAGCCCAACAGAACCTGACAGTATTTGAAAGAGCCCAACTAAGCCCAACAGTGCCCGACAATGCTTGATAGGGCCTGACAGAGACCAACAAAACCTGACAGAGCCCGAGCAGGCCCCACAGAGTCAGACAGAATCTGATGAAGCCCGATAGATCTCATCACAGCCCGAAAATGCCCCTAGAGAGCCCGACATAGATAGAAAGAGCTTGTCATGGCCTAAAAGACCTGGACAGAACTTGACAAGGCCTGACAGAACCTGACAGGACATGATGCAGATTGACAGTGCCCTACTGAGAGAATTGGTCTGAAGATGGAGAAGTATTTGCCTGAACATCACCATCAGGAACTGAGAGAACTGAGGCCCTGACAGAAAGAACGCATGGACAATGACTTGGAGAGAGGCTCAAGGAGAAGCATTGTGTTGCACTGGTTTCTCCGATACGGGGGGGCTGCTGCTTACAATGGTTGCTGTATGGATTTTGCCTGCTGCTTCAGCCAAACCAGCCCCTACCTCCTGAAAGTTATTGTTACGAGGGTCTCTTCAACCCAGGGACAATAGCTGCCGTCCAGAAGATGTGTTCTCATCTGCAGCCTCAGTCACATCTGTCCCCCACCTGCTCCCCCAAACAATGTCCAATGAAAAGGAGCATGCCCAGAAGCTCACCAAGGGTCCTGAGGTCACCCAATGGACCAGAGAAACACCCCTGAATGCAGGTCACGTAAGCGTTGGCAAAAGAAAGCGTGAATCTTTCCAGACTGCGCAGTACAAGCCTGGGTTGCAAAATCAAGGCAGAGACTGGCCTCAAACAATGGGAGCGAGGGGGGGGTGAAGAAGCCTAAGAGATGACTCCCGAACGGACACTGTGGAGATCTTCCCACCAGAGGATCCTGAACCACGACAGAGGACCAGCAGGACTCTATGGGACCGGAGACCATAGGGATGCCTCTGAAGCTTGACTGGTGGTAAATGCAACCTCACTTCTCATCTTTACTTTTACTGTTCCCCGTTTCTTTTCCCTTCTCTTTTTCTTACTCTCTCTTTCTATCGCGTGCTGCTTTACGGGCAAGTTAATAAAGTAACACTGTTTGATTGAACCATAACCCCTTGGCCTTTTGGTTGACTTAATTTTGAGCTCTGAGATCAAGGTAAACGAACCATCACGAGTCCATCACCGAGTGGACCATGACATTTAATTGGCGACGAGGATGGGATTCTGGGAAAACAGAGGGGTGTAGGTAGTGTATGGTCTGCACCAGGGGAAGGACATTTTGTCTCAGCCGCACCTAGCCTTACACTGATTTATCAGTGAGAAGTGTCTAGAACGCAAGGGAGGTGATTCAGATTTCCCGCACACCATACACGCCTTGGTGTAGAGCACCCCAAACTCGAGTTGAGGGTTCTGTTTCCCGGAATCTAACACAAAAGATCTCAAAGTGCAGAAGGGGTGTTGTTTTCATGATAATGAGTATTGTCTGCTAGGGAGAGTGAAGGGGCAATCTTGTGTGTTTGTGTAGCTAAGTTAGGTCCTCCCATAGCAGATTTCTAGACCTCTTCAACCACTCGGGAAAGAGAAGGGTGATGCAGTTGTTGCTGTGGTTTTCGTAACTAAGTTGTGCCTTCCTAGAGTGTGTACCGCCCCTTCGTAGTAAGAATGACTGGAAAAGCTGACAATCAGGACTTTTGGCTAGCAAAAGATCGGGACTCGTTCTACACGCTTTTAGCAAAGTATGGAGCCTGACCCTCCATACCCGGAGAAGACTGAGCTCATGATAATTGGACTAATTTACAGAGTGTAGTGGACCGAGTGATTTCTTTGCAGACTAAGTGTAAGTTTGGATCAAATAGAGATAAGACTGCAGTCTGCGCTGTTTTAGGAGCCAGCCTAGTAGCGGCAATCGAAGATCGCTTCATGCGGCACAGTAATGAAAGTAAAATAATAGAATCTCTTGAAAATCTGGTGCAGGTCCTGCAAAAAACAACCTCCAATTTAGAACAACAATTAGAAAACTGCTTTCAACAATTAGAAAAGGAGAGGGAAGAAAACTGCTCACTGAAAGCTACTCTAAAGGAGAACACGGGGGTGCTGAGGGAGTGGGAGTTAGAGGGGAAAAATATCCGACACATAAATCAAATCTACCGTCGGAAAGAATTGGAGGACACGGGAAAACGTTATGACGAATTCCCACACGTGAGACCCTTAGTTAAAACAGAATACTTTTATGCAAATGAGGAGGATACTGACCCTCGCATTACAACTAAGCAAACACCTTACACTGCCACTGAGCTGGCCCAACTTAAAAAAGAGTACGGTCGCCTCCCTAAAGAATCTGAAACTGAATATATGTGGCGTGTATCCCTAACTGGGGGAGACCAAATTCAGTTAAGTGAACAAGAGGCAAATGGATACTGGGGGCATGGAGTCTTCTTAACAACTGGTGACAGACATGCCCCGTGGTCTCTAACCCAGTGAGCTGCTTACTGGGCTGGAGGGCTAAACCCCTTAGATAGGGGAGAGCCCTTAGCAATTACTGGCACATCTGATCAATTGTTAGAAAGTGTACACAAAGCAGCCTGTTTGTAAATGATACATGAAAGGAAATTAATTCCCGAATGTGAATCCCCAATGATGTTGCCAGTGAATCCTGACATGATGACTCCCTTAATAAGGGGACTTCCAGAGTCACTAAAATCTACTGGAATTAACATTCAAAGGAGAATCACACTAATGAGCCCAGTAGAAAAATCGGAAAATATGGCTAGGAGCCAGGGTAACAGAAGTGGGAGCCAGAGGAAAGGAACTAATACTAGCATGGATGCCTCTTTCACCCCTCCCCCGACTTCCTGCAATAACCAAATACTCAAAAGGTGTGGACGTGGGGGGAAGTAACACAAGAATTGATAGATTACAATAGGAAATATGGCCCAGTAAAAATCCTAGAAGAGAGGTCAAGAGGAATCCGTAATATTGAAATCAAAAAGCTGCCCCTCTCTGCCAACACTGCTGCTGTTACCGGTATCCCAAAAAAAAGAACATCCATGCATTAAAACAGCAAAGGGAGAACAGCCTAAGGCCCAACAACAATGATGGGTTTTAGGAATTAAAAAGGGAGTTCCCAGAGATATAATGGAAGGCTTACCCCTTGATAAACTTAGTAAACGAGTATCAAGGTGGCGAAATCCAAAAGAGCCTTCACAGAATGTAAAAGCAATCCTACCTGTTATACCTTCAGCTCCCTCCCCCGTCAAGGATGAAAGTCTCTCCCAGAAACAGGAAAACTAGAACCTCTATTCCTTAGTAGTGAGCGGGGGAATGGGGGATGGATTTATATCCCGCAGCTCATGCGTACCAAAGGGGGCCCTAAGCATGAACCTGTAACTTTTTTCATTGACACCGGTGCACAAATTTCTGCTCTAAGTGATGTAGATGCTGACAGGTGTGGAGTTTTTCCCTCGAAGCGACGTTTTTGTGTCCTTAATGCTTTAGGGTCAACAGAAGTTATGAAAGTTGCTTGGGTAAAATTCTTGTTGCCAGGAAATGAGAGCACAGTCACTATTAAAATGGTGATTGGAGACATTCCTAACAGTTAGCTAGGTATGGATACCCTCAAAGGTAGACAGTGGGAAGTTTCAGAAGGATTATTGTGGACTTTTGGATTGTCACATCGAAGGCTATTGCAAGTCGCACCAGCACTCCCATGTAGTCATGCTACAAATGTAAAACAATACCCGTTGCCCCTTGGTGCCAAAGAAGGCATCAAACCAGTTATACAAGAAATGTGAGTCATAATTAACACACACTCTCCTTTTAACTCTCCAGTGTGGCCAGTTAGAAAGCCCAATGGGATGTGACGACTTACAATAGATTTTCGGCAGCTAAATGCCAACACCGATCCTCTAACCACCGCAGTCCCCAATCTGGCTGAACTAATAACCATGATACAGGAAAAGGCTCATCCAATCATGGCAACAACAGATGTCAAGGACATGTTTTTTATGATACCATTGCAGCCAGAAGACAGAGATCGTTTTGCTTTCACCTGGGAAGGACAAGAATACGCTTTCACCCGACTTCCGCAGGGGTACAAACATTCTCCCACATTAGCTCATCACGCTTTAGCCCAAGAGCTAGAAAAAATACCCAAACCCGAAGGCATAGCTGTTTATCAGTACATTGATGATACTCTTGTGGGTGGAAATGAAATAACAGAAGTAGGGGTAACCCAACAGGATATAATTACACATTTAGAAAATCTGGGTTTGCAAATTCCCCCCGAAAAGGTCCAAAAACCCTCACAAGAAGTAAAATTCCTGGGAATCTGTGGAAGGGAGGGATGACCTGCATCCCGCCGGACACTCTTGCTTCCTTAGTTCAGATCAAAATGCCTGAATCAAAAACGGATTTGCAGCATGTTTTAGGGTTGTTAGTTTTTTGGAGGAAACACATCCCAGACTTTTCTGTCATTGCTAGACCTCTTTACGATTTGTTAAGAAAAGGGGTAAAATGGGAATGGACAGCTTCTCAGGAAGAAGCTATGTGATTACTAATTTTTGAAGCAACAGCTCACCAAGCCCTTGGTCCTATTCACCCTACAGACCCTTTTCAGGTGGAATGGGAGTTTGCTTTATCAGGCTTGTCAGTCACATATGGAAGAGAAGCCCTGAGGGTCCAACCCGACCTGTGGGATTTTTCTCCCGGGGTTTTAGGGATGACAAAAAGAGATACACTGCTTGGGAGAAAGGTTTGTTTATTGTTAGTCTGCCTCTAGTAGAAGTAGAGAAGATTGCACGACAGCAGCCAATCGTATTAAGAGGCCCATTTAAAGTCATAAAAACAGTCACTTCTGGGACCCTTCCTCCTGATGGGGTAGCCCAAAAGGCCTCGGTACGAAATAGGTATGCTCAGATTGAACACTATTGCAACATTTTCTCAGTATCTGAAGGAGCTTTGAAAAATCTAGCTATACAAGAAACTGAGAGCTTGGACGATGACCAAGATAAACCTGCCTCAGTGATTCAAGTCGCACCTCCCTTTTCACATGATCGGTCAGCTAGTGCTTGGTTTACTGACGCTTCTGCAAAAAGAGAAGGAAAAGTGTGGAAATACAGGGCAGTCGCACTCCATACCTCTTCCAATGAACACATTATAACAGAGGGAGAGGGTAGTGCACAAGTAGGTGAATTAATTGCAGTATGGAGTGTTTTCCAACAGGAAGCACAAACTGCTACCCCTGTACACATTTATACTGACTCTTATGCTGTGTTTAAGGGCTGTACCGAGTGGCTTCATTCTGGGAGCAAAACGGATGGGAAGTTAATAGGATTCCAGTGTGGCAAAAAGTGGCAAGGAAATTTTAAGTATTGCTAAAAAAGGAATCTTTGCTGTGGGCTGGGTGGCTTCTCCTCAGGTAGATGGGGAATCCGCAGGAGAATGGAATAACCGAGCTGATGAATTACCAAGACTGACCCCTGTACAAAAGGATCAAATTTCAGAAGACTGGGAAGGCTTGTTAGAATGGTGTACATGTAAAGCGCAAACACACTGGAGCTAAAGACTTGTATCATGAAGCTCTGGTCTGAGGCTGGCCTGTCACCAGAGAAATGTGTAAAACCTGCATATCAGCTTGCGAACAATGTTGGAGACGGCTAGAAAGGCACCCTTTAGAAGATAACCCTCTGCATTTAAGGGAAGGAAAAGGTTTGCGGGATGCCTGGCAGGTGGATTACATTGGCCCCTTCAAGAAATCAGGGGGCAGGCACTTTGTACTGGTGGGAGTGGAAATTACGTCAGGACTAGTCCAAGCAGAAACTTTTAAAAAAGCTACAGGTGAAAATACTGTGAAAGAATTGCGAGAATTGTTTGGAACTTTTCCAAAGCCACAAGTCTGACAACGGTTCCCATTTCATTGTTAAAATCGTACAAGACTGGGCACAAAGTGAAGGGATTAAATGGACTTTTCACACCCCATATTACTCACAGGCTAATAGAATTGTAGAAAGAACAAACGGCCTCCTAAAACGGCTTTTGAGACCTCACGAGGGTAATTGAGATACTCGTCTGTGGCAAGCTGTCACAGGGGTAAATGACAGGTGGGGGGTAAATGGATGCCCCAAAATCACTGCTTTCTGTCCAAAAACCCCTTCCTTGATTCCCTCTCTAAAGGGACCAAATGATTCCAAGGGTTCAGCCCATTACTCGGGACAGCCAGTCCTGGTGGAACTCCCCACTGTGGGAAGTGTACCACTGGTATTGAAAACTCCTTTAAACACAAATTCATGGGTAGCTTCCAATGCCCTGGGCAAGGAGCATCAGATAAATACCCGCTGGATATTTCCATCATTTTAATTATTTTTGCCTCGAAGAGGTGAGTCCCGTTTGTTTTCCTTTCTGCAGAAGAACTCTGAGGGACAGAGAGAATAACGTGAATCATCCAAGAATCAAAACTGAAGGCCTAGTTTGTGAAGATGACCAAAAGTATAATTGTGTGGAAAATGTAGTTATGATTCGTGCTGAAGGAGTGCAGCTATGCTGCTTGCATGAAGGCTTGCAAGGGGGACATTGCGAGGGTTGCAAAACACATTGTGGTTGCTGGTGGGACCCCCTCTTAACCAAATAGGGCATGGAGCTAGTGAGGCGCAGAATGACCTTACAGCCCTTGAGGTTATAAAGAAGGTATGTATTTATCTATGACGCCAGACACACGGGGAATCATTTCACCTAATACGTGTGTAAAATTACAGTAGCTGTGAGTTTGGTTAAATGCAGTCAAGTGTTACATATTCATGAAAGTTTTAGGAATGCCTATACTTATTTATAACCTGTCTTCGAGAAGGCGGTTCTTATTACAATGAGTTCCAGGACACCATGTCCAGAGTCTCCACCTCCGGCTCCTTCTGGTCGCAGCTGAGCAGTGATTGTTAATGACATATGGTGACCCCGACGTGATCCTGCCTGAAGAGGATCTCGCATGAAGAGGAGACAGCGTGAAACTGTGACAGCCAAAGAAGAGCTGTGGAGACAGAGCCCGGTACAGCTGATAGAGCAGCCGAGGAGAGCTGCCGAAGATCCGGATCATTGAAAAGACGCCACACTAAGAGTTGGTGAGCTACCAGGAACGGGGAGGGGGTGGAACTTATCTAAAGAAGAGGGTATTATATTATCTACATGAAAGTTGCTTCTGAAGAAGCAGGGTATTAGCCCTCTGGAACTGGCTTTACAAAGGAAGGACTGTGTTACTATGGGGAAAGCACTAGTGAAAGATGCAAAGAAACAACTGAACTGTTAACAACATGTCACTTGTTGCTAGAGACTTTCAGAGGATTAAAAGAGCAACGGGAACATGCAGAGACAGCGGGGAGGGATGGTCTTCCTGGCTCTCCTGGGCCAGATTCAGAGGAAAAGGCGAGATTAAGTACTACTCCAACTCTCCCTGTTACTAAAGGTTTGTCAACACCGCCCAAGTCCATATTATCTGATACGGATAAGGATCCGCGACACTTTCTTGGAAAGTTAAAGGGAATAGAGGAGGAGCGTACGTATGTGTGGCCCCGAGATCAGATAAAAGCTATGAAAGACTCACATGAAAAAACAGCGTTGGGTTATATACGATCTCGGGAGGGGCCCCCGGAGCACCGGTCAGAGTAGTGCATTCAACCGACTGCTCCGCCGTCATCAATCACGGTTCAAACATGTGCTCCACCATCATCAATCGCGGTTCCGCCGTCTGCGTCACCGCCATTGGTCACAGTTCAACCTTCTGCCCCGCTGCTATCAGTCGCAGAATGAAAAAGTGGACATTTTTTTTTCCTATCCCCCCTTGCCTGGAGATTTAGGTGAGGAAGATCCTCCTGTGGTGAGCCAGAGTGAGCCAAATAACGTAATTTCTATACACCTAGGTCCCCTCAGCCTGCCCCCGCCCCCCTCCCACGCTGCTGCAGAGCAAAATCCTGAGGGTGGGGGTAGAGTTTCAGAGCGTAAACCGAACTTACCAAAAAGCTGGGATTTAACCCCCAACACTTGGAAGAGACACTAATTGACACACCACAATTACAGGCACGATAAATTCCTGAAATCCTGAGGCAGTCAAGAGACCTCGCATATCAAGCTATGATAAAGGTGCCTGAAACCGACAAAGCAGCCAAATCATTTGCAACTATTAATCAGGGTCCCAATGAGAATTACATGCAATTTATTGACCATCTTCAAGAGGCCATCAATAAGCAGGTTGAAAACTTAGAAGCTAAGGAAGCACTGGTGTTGAAATTAGCAGTAGAGAATGCTAATGTTTGCTATCAACATATTATCTGCGAGTTTTACAGTACATATTATGTGTTTCTGTGTGTTGCCTCTCTGAAAATCAAGCAGCTTGTCAGGAATGTGAGTTAATTGTTTCACTGGTCGTTGTTAGAATTGTTTCTTTGTGGTATAAGTGCGCCGTAAAACCTTCTCCCCACTTTTCCCACTTGCGCTGCAAGCAGCCCTGTGCTTTCCCCCCCTCCCTCCCTCTTCTCGTAGTTTCTAGTTACGAGATGGGGTCAGGAATGACTGTTTTCAGTCGTGTTCATAAGAAATCGGTATTGGGAGGTGTTTTAGAACATAGGAAAGCACTTGGAAATATGAGGAAGGAAAATCTTGTGAAATATTGTAATAAATGGTGGCTGCTGTGTAAGTTTGATGATTGGGAAAAGTGTCCGGAGAATAGAACCTTGAAGTATAACTCTTTGTTGTTTCTAAAGTGAGAAGAACAGGAGAAAAATAAAACTCTACAAGAGATCATCGAATCATTTCAGACAGTTTTACAGGTGGAATGGTTTGAACTTCAACAAGCTGAGAGAGAGTTAACTGATAACACACAGGTCACAGTAAACTTGCTGAAGTCTGCAATATGCTCTCCTCATTAACCTGTTTTCTTTGTGGGTATCTATTTAAGCATGTTGCAGTTTTAGTAGGCCTTTGTTGTGTGGTCCAGTGATTTCACAGACTGTTAAATAACGAGAATGAGACTCAAAATGTGCGTTTTGTGATAATACAGAAGATCATGAGTAATTTAGTTCTTTACTGTGTGAATGTGATGGTAAAATTTTGTGTGTAGTAGCTGTTATTTTTCTTTCTAGCACACTAGCTTTATTCCGGCATTCAGACTTGCACAACTCTGTGATGGGCTGTGTTTCATCACTATGTACTAAATTTGGCTCTTGTGTATGCACACCAAGTAAAGAACCCTGGTTTTGGGATAACAGTTGTAGCACCCCAGATGAGACACTGATAAAAGCCTTGCCCGGTCCAGCTTGCTGCAGCGGCGGGGGGGGCCGGTGCCGATGGGGCTCCAGCGCACACTGACCTGTTTTGTCAGGGAGACCCAGCAGCACCACTACCTGGCTGAGCAGTAAGTGGTTCAAAGGTGCAATGCTAAAATCGAGATATTGTCTTGAATAAGTGTAACTCTGATCTGTCTGCATATTTGAACTTGGTATTTGGTTTTCATATCTGAGCTCAGTATTTTAATTTGCATATTTATATTTGGTACCAAAATAAATTTGTTGGGGGAGATAATTACAAAATGGGAACCGGTTCCATTACTAAAATTCCACCTTGCTCCCCCTTAGGATGCATCCTTCCGCATTAGAGTAATTGCTTCTATTGTTATCTAGTAATTTTGAGACCAGAAAAGAATTTAAATTGTTAAACTCTGATTTGCATTGGAAAAAAAACAAAAAAAACAAAAAAACCCCACACTTAAATGTTACGATGGATGTGAACTTGGTATTGTATGAAGATGTATTTAAAAGTTGCTACAGTATGAACTGATTTGGATGTAAGAAACTCAAATAATGGATTGATGTTTAATATGCTGGTTTTTTGACATCTGTAACTTGTGAAACGTAAATGGGGCTGAGGAATGTAACTATTGCTGAGCTGCTTGAAATTGCATATGAAGTGTATTATGGTTGAAATGAAATGGGAAAACAAAAAAGCAAAATATCCCAGGCCTGTGTCGAGCTGCGAGGAGTTTGCCAGAGCCTCCTACTTCATACCAGCGATTACGCCAGCTGCGTGGCCTTGGTACATCTGAACTGCAGAAAAAAAAAAACCACAAACAACCTGTCTTCCTGCTGCTAAGCGGAGAAAGGGGGGCTTTAGTCCCCCTGCTCTGTCTTTTATGTTCCCTGGAGTATTGTCACCCATCCTTGTTGTGGCACTGTGTTGCTTCTCGACATTGAATGAGGGGTTGTTGGTGTTGTTTCTTTTTGCTTCTGTCTTGTTTCTTAGGTTTTGGCACATCTTAGGAAAGAGCTCATCATTTTACCTCCTTGCTGAAGTCAGTCTTTTCACACTGGTCAGCTTTTGGGGGTCAGAGCGCTCAGTACTTCTCTGGGTCAGACTGGTACTCATTTGGGTGTGGAGTAGAGCCAGGCTGGTTTGATGTGGAGTTCAAACTGATTTGTTTTCATGTTGAGCTGGACGTCTTCCCATCTCAGATGGGGGTGAGAGGGAGGTTTTATTCCCCCCCGCGCCCCTCCCCTAAGCAATGTTACTGCTAGAGACCTGTAATACTGCATGAAGGAGTCTGAGGGTGAAATTTAAAGGCATCACCAGTGGATCCATACTTCTAATGAAGCTGGGAAATTAAACAAAAATATTATATATATATATATATATATATATCACAGTATCACAGTATGTTTGGGATTGGAAGGGACCTGAAAAGACCATCCAGTCCTATCTCCCTGCTGGGGCAGGAACGCCTAGGAGAGGTCGCAAAGGAACATGTCCAGGCGGGCTTTGAATGTCTCCAGGGAAGGAGACTCCACAACCTCCCTGGGCAACCTGTTCCAGTGCTCTGTCACCCTCACTGAGAAGAAGTTCTTTCTCAAATTTAAGTGGAACCTCTTGTGTTCCAGCTTGATCCCATTACCCCTTGTCCTATCATTGTTTGCCACTGAGAAGAGCCTGGTTCCATCCTCGTGGCACTCACCCTTTATATATTTATAAACATTAATAAGGTCACCCCTAAGTCTCCTCATTCTGTGGTAACTGGTTGTAAGAGACTTCTTAGTAAATTCACTGTGCTAGTTTTTGAGGTCATGGGAGAAAACGAAAGAAAAGCTGTTTTTTGAGACTAATAGAATGCCAAATTCGGAACAAAGTTTTAATACATGAATTCTTGTATTTGCCAGAAAGCCCTGTACCTCTCTTGGGTCAAGATTTGTTAAGTAAATTGTAAGCTGAAATAACGTTTTCTGAGAATTCTGTTTAGTTACATGTCCTACAAGAAGCTGCTTGGATGGTGCAGATCTACTTGTGCAAGTGAAAAATTTCCAGGGAAATTTTGAATGCTCTATTTCCACTAATATTAAGAGTCAGTGTTTCGATAAAGCAAACACTGCACTGATAGATCTGAAACAGGACTTCGATCTGGTAAGGGAAAACAATATCCAATAAATATGACAGCCAAAATGGAGTTAGAGATTTTGAGGAATAAATTTATGACAACCTTACAGGCTGACTGCATTCGATTGGACTTGCAGATTTGTCTGTTTACAGCTACAACATAGAAAAAACCTGTGGCTCTTGTGGGACAGTATGATGAGATTGCTAACAGACTGATATACTGATTGTTACTCTGATCAAGAAAAGCAGGGAATGAATTTAAGTCTCAAAAGGCCATGATCCTTTTGTCATACATGTACCATTTGTGAAGCTTAATTTTGATTTTTTTTTATTTGCAATCTATGTCTTTGTAAATTGCACTAGCTGGTTTTCTTAACAGCACAGCTTTTGGCATGCATAAATGTAAAATGTAAATTGCTGCAGAACCTGCAATTCTTTAACATCAGGTCATAGGCCATACGTGTATCTGGTCTGATCCTACATACTTGCACAGTTTTTGTTGAGGGTTCAGGAAAGTCTCATAAAGCTGTAGTGGTTTGGTGTGAAGATAACAATTGGCATCATTCTGTAAAAATTATTGAAGGTTCAACCCAATTAGTAGAACTTGGTGCAGCCTTACATTACTTAGAGCTTTTTAAGGAGGAACCTCTAAAATTGATTTGAGATTCTGAGTACGTAGTCGAGGTCCAACGTACGTATCTGATTCTGAACTGTGTTTTTGTTTTTTTTCTTTTTTTAAACAAAAAGGGGGGAGAAGTAGGGAAAACACCACAAAACCAATTGTCAAAAGCATTGTATGTGATGAAACACTTTGCAAGTGTGACCCAAAAACATGCTAAATCAGAAGGAACCTACGTTAGTTGTGGTCAAATCACTAGTTAATGGTCAATGGAAAAGGCCACATCAATTGATAACCTGGGGGAGAGGCTATGCTTGTGTCCTTACAGATCAAGGGCCGCAATGGTTGCCAGCATGAAATGTGAAATCTGTGTTATCTTCCTGGCAATGATTGCTGCATCTGCTGCGCTTTGGATGCCTGCACAGACAAAGACTAACGTGGATTACTTTAGCCAACATGACTGACCAGGACTCTATATGCCTAGTTATGGCATCTCTGGAAAACCTGTTCCACACATGCTTGGTTGGCATCCCCCTTGATAACTACAGCAGCATCCCACAACTGTTTCAAAATAGTGATTGGTGCAAAGGCATTGCAACGAACTGTAGTAATACCAACATGGCACTTTGGATTAATTACCTCCTGGAAGCAGATATTGAACCACAGGAACTGGAATTGCTGGCATCTATGTCCATGGACGCTTGTATCAACCTGGTTTGTGAAAAGTGTCAGAACAATATACGAGAACATGAATGGATAAGACTGCAAAATGTTAGTGCTACCCTTGGTGACTATAGAAATGAAACTCGATGGTGTAACGCCTCGCAGAAGAATCCAAGGGGTGTCATTGATAGTGTGGGACAGCGACCCCAAAAACCTCCTGTATGGTGTATTCTTGATCTGTGGAGATAGAGTCTGGCCAGGAATTCCTTCTAATGCTGTTGGAGGACTGTGTATTTTGGGACTATTAACTCTCTTAACACCCAATGTATCTATGATAATAGATCACAGAAGAGCAAGACGAGAAAAATACTTTTTGCATGTATATGAGTCAAATGTGATGATAATGTAGACTTTTGGGGATCAGGGTTAGGGGGTTTAGAACCTCATGTATCTGGTGTTGGCACAGCTAAAGCTTTAAATACTTTAGAAAAATTAGGATGCTGGTTAGTTAAGCAAACTAACAGAACTTCTAAGGCTTTAAGTGGACTTTTGTTAGATGTAGATTCTGTAAGACATGCCACATGACAGAGTAGAGCCGCAATAGACTTTTTGTTATTAGCTAAAGGACATGGGTGTGAAGATTTTTCATGGGATTTGTTAAATAAATTGCTTAGTGGTTGGAGGTTTTTAGGATGGTTGCTATCAGTAGTGAAAACGGGACTGATTGTTTTGATGATTGTTGTGGTTGTGTTACTAATGTTGCCATGCATGATTTCTCTGCTGCAAAGGGCCCTGCAGTCGACAATGAAGGCAATTTTTTTAGCACAAAAACAAAAAGGGGGAATTGTGGGGGACTACGGTGGGTCCGTGGATTCCCTGATGGAGGGCATGGGAACAGAAATTAGCCTTGAAGATATGAAGGTCTACCCGTGAGTAAAGGAGTATCCGGAGATGTTAAGGATGTACCCGTGAGAGAGAAGGGAGTAGAAGAGTAACACTGATGATAGCAAAATTAGCCAATGAGATGTTACTGCTGTAACTTGTAACCAATAGTGAAGAGACACATGAATTGGTAAAACTGTATAAAAATGCACTTGTGGCAATAAATGGCATCTACTACTTTCATCCTGGAAGAACTTGGTCTATGTCGTTTGTCCGTCTCAACCACGACAGTTAACACGGGTCCTCTTTCTTTGTACATGGTCACCTTTGGTACAGTGTGATGAGTTGGTTAGGCATCTCCTGTCCTGTGCCGAAGTTTCTGTAATCTAGTTTACCGAAGGATGCGCCAAGGATTCACCCAAGGATTATTATTTTTGCAAGGTGTCAGTGAAGTCCCGTTTTTCGTACAATATGTTACACAGAGTTAAGCAAGGCTAGGCCATAGTGATGTGGGTTAAAGGGTTAGCTCTCTAAGTGTCAAGTGTTAGTTCTTTAGGTGTTAATTAGTTAATTGTCAATTCTCTCTGTCACTAGGACAAAGGAAATCAGGCTAAGCTTTGAGCAAACTGTGTGGCTAATTGTAAACCTGGCTTGCTTTAAACCAACTGTAAGACTAGTTGTGAAACTAGAAGGTCACAAGGTAAGAAGACACGGAGGAAGAAAGAGGAACTTCCTCCAGAATGACCAACCGCAAGAAGGCCTCCTGAAGACCGCAAAGGAAAGAACAAGTAATACCGAAGAAACGAAAATAGGATGAAACTAGCCGAAATCCGGAACTCAAAGACAATAAAAAGGGCCAGTTTGGAGATCTTAGTGTGCGTGTTTGTGGAGCGCAGGTTCCCTGCACACCCAGCACTGTTTTGCTTATTCTATTATCGAACACATTGTAATAAATTGCATGAGGTGCTGCTATCCATGATTGGAGTAGCCTGAGTTGTTTATTTCAATTGGTGACCCCAACGTGATAACCTTGGATATCTCTGCACCACTCTGAGCTCGGGGAGGCGCCCCACTCTAACCAGTGGCCCTAGTGCTCGGAGTGTCTGGAGATCCAACGTTATTACATGATAAAGCATAAACAAAAGAACTGAGCTCCTCCCCATACTGCAGTTCACCCGTAATCCAGAGAGCATGAAGTTCCCAACGGGAAAAGTGGACTGTAAGTACCGCTGGGTCGGGTGGTGTGTGTGACTGGTGTTGGCTGAAACACAACCTGGTTGCAAAGCGAGTGCGGAGTCCTTCTAATTGCGGTTCCAACACCCCACAAGGGGCTTGGCCACTGAAGGGACAAAGCGAGTGAAGAGTTTGTTTTGGTCATGGATTCGAGTCACACGTTGTGAACCAGTCAGGATAGGCCAGGGAACAAGCAAGTCCTTAGGTCTAGCGGGACCCACGGAAGGGGCCCAAGAGGTTGGAGGGGAGCAACCTGCCAGAGAAACCCCCCTGACAGTCCCTGGCGGGGGGAGGGGGGGGTGTCACGTTAGAATTTTGGAATGAAGAATTTACCCAGGGGAAGGGTAAAGAGAAAATGGTCTATTACTGTATGTAAATGGTAAAGAACTTTTTGGTCAAGAAGAAAGCGATATGTTTCATGCTGGGAAGGAAGTTTGAGAACTGTAGAAATATATGTTTTTGAGAAAAAGGATAAATATACTCAGGAGTAGACCCCCAGTTTGTAGCAAAATCCTGGGGAGATATAAGAAAGAAATTAGAAAAACTCAAAGAGATGGGGAGAAACAAAGAGCAAAGGAAAAAATTCTTAGTAGCCGCAGTAAGGGAGACTCAAAAGGCAGAGAAACTAACACCGGTTAGAGAAGAACAAAATGAACAAAGGGGGAGATCGGTCCCGGTAAACAGACCTCCTATGAATCGAATACAGAGAGAGAATGTCCCTATTTGTTGTTATTATTGTGGGAAAAAGGGACATATGCAGTGAAGTTGTAGAAATAGAGAGCAAAATGAGAAGATGTTTAGAGGAGCAGGGGCTCTATATATATTAGGGGCAAAGACAACAACAGAGCCCTTAATAAAACTCAAGATAGGCCCCCATAAAGAAGAAGTGATCTTTTTGGTGGATACGGGGGTAGGAAGGTCTACCTTCCCAGAGGATGCATTTTAAAGAAGACTGCCCTCGTAGTGGAAGCAAAGGGAGAACCCTTCAAAGTTCTCATACTGGATTATGTGGAAATTGAATCTAAATAAGAAATTGCCTAAATGACTTCTTATTAGTCCCAGAGGCTGAAAATAATCTATTGGGGAGAGATTTAATTGTGGCATTAGGCATGACTATAGAAATTGAACAGGGAATATTAAAAGTAAAACTATATGTGATAACGCCACAGGACAAAGTCAAAACCAACCATATCCCGATTTCCTGTGGTAGCAAATCTATATATATTGCTAAACCAGATGTCCCCAGAAAACATTTAGTATAGCGTAGTAAATCTAAAAGATGTATTTTGGGCCTGCCCCTTAGATGAGAGTAGCAGGAATTATTTTGTTTTTGAATGGGACGAAAACAACAATTAAGATAGACCGTATCGTCACAGGGTTTTACAGAATTACCAAATTTATTTGGATAAGTGTTAGAAAAACTATTGTTAGAATTTGAACCCCCTTCTGGGGTAAAGTTAATATAATAGACGACTTATTAATTGCCGGAACGAAGCAGAAGAGACAGTATGAAAAAGAACCATAGGATTATTGAACTTTTTTAGACACAAAGGATTAAAAGTATCAGAGAGTAAATTGAAGTTTGTAGAACCAGACGTAAAATATTTAGGACATTGGTTTATAAAAGGGAAAAGACAATTGTTAGGATTGTTAGGATATTGTAGACAACGGATAGGTGCAGATCTCAAGAATGGGGGATGTTATTTTTTTTACCGGATAGTAGAGAGATAGTCCCCAAAAATTAGGTTAAGGGAATCCTAAATTTACTCATTGGGGAACCAGAGCTCTCCATGATCAGTTTTTGAAGTGTTTTGGATGTTTTTGAATTTTCTTGAAGTTACTGTGTGGATGGGTTTCTCTTAGATGGAGATTTGTTATTAAACTACCCAGGCCCAAAAGAATTTCAAGGCCACCTTGGAAAGCTGAGAACACAACATAAATCAACAGACCTATTAGCAGTGAGACTTGGGCGCGTAGACAGCTCATGAACATAGACAATGTCCAATCAGCTAATGCATGCTTGGAGCGTGGACGCGTGATCAGGAAATAACTGCATATATAAGGAGGCTTGTTTCTGTAATAAATGGCTTCGCTTGAATTCATATTGGATTGTGTGGAGTCCATGATTTTTCACGCTCGCAAGTGGCGATGCCGACGTGATATGCAAGGAGAATTTACGGCGAGGGGACAACTGCTGCGAGGAGCGAGCACCAGCTGGAGACGGCATGGCTGGACCGTGATCGGGACGTAGTCTGCAGGCTGCGTGTCTCCTGATTGATCGCTACAGAAGTGACAGAGGAGAGATAGAGGATCCGATATTGTTGCAACGGACACCCAAAGAGGTGAGCAGCTGGGGGCGAGAGGAGATGGGGCAGAATATTTTTAAAGAAGAAGAAGAAATAGTGCGACTCCTCTCGCATATCCTCTCTATGAGAAGGGTGAACTATGAGGAGAGTAACGTCAAAAAACTTTGAATTTGGTGGAGAGGCAATGGGTTTCCTGCTGATCTGTCAGGAGCTTTTCAAATAGAGACTTGGGAAAAAGTGGGAACTGTGTTGTGGAAGGCGATCAGTTGCAGTGAAAAATATATTCTCGGCCTTGTAACCGCCCCGAAACTGATAATTACTACACTGAAGCAATTAAAACCTGAAAAGACTGTTATGAGCATGTCGAGGGTTAAGATTGCGGGGTGACAATCAAACCCTGGCAGATGTATTGTTAACCTCCTCTCCCCCCCACTTCCCCCTTTTGCCCCTCCCTCTCTCCCCTTCCCACTCAGGACAGGCGATCGGGAGGGAAGGAAGGACAGAGAGAAGAGAGTTGGAAAAGTTAAAGATGTTTTACTAATGCTACTAATAAGAACAGAGAAAATAATACAAAATATACAAAACCAATCCTCTAAGTCTCAGCAACTGCAGAGCCAGCACCCAAAGTCCTGGATTGGACTCTGTAGCCAACCGGAGCTGGATTCAGTCTGTCACTAGGCCTCAGTTCGCAGGGACGACCAGCAAGGTCCTCTCCTAATGTCAGCCATGAGGAAAAAAGGGCCGAGATCCTCGTGATCTCCCACTTTATATGAAGTATTCACGTGAATGGAATGTTATACACCATTGGTCAGTCTCTCGGTCATCAGTTTTCTCGTTGCCCCTCTCGCGAGATGTCCATCCATGCTTATCAATAAGTTTGCATTCCATTCCTAGGTTTAACCAAAACATGTGTTGGGTTCTCCAGGAAAATGCAGCTAATATGAAGGCTTTAGCTGACAGGCAAAAATTCACTAAAAGAGAAACTTGTTTTTAACAAAACCAGAACATTCCACCCCTTATAATATGACATTCACTGAATACTTAAACCTTATCAATACAATCTATCAATACAATCTAATTAATCACTACTACTATATATATATATATATATATATACACACACATATGTACATATATACACAGGAGTAATTAATCAGTGGACCATCCTTTGAAAAGTTCATTAAGTTCATTTTGTCACAACAGTCTCCCAGGGCAGGAAAAATGGTACAAGTGCATCTCATGACCACTGTTTGTGGGTTAAGGACACCAACTTCGAAGAAGGTGTCGGGCGCCACTCGAAGAAGCTAGCTCTAGTTTCATCACCATTGTCTTGATCTGAAAGACACTTATTAAACATTGTTAGTGCGGCAATTCACATCATACAGTTCAGCATTGCATATTTTCACCTAGAATCAAATCCCCTTGAGGTACACACCGAACTTCTCCATCCTTAAGCATCACCCACCAGGTGCTGCCAGGTCCCTGGGCAAAAACAATCCCACGAATAGGTTTGCCTTTGCCTGAGGCAGGAGTAACCCAGACTGCCTTTCCTAACATATTTTTCATGTGTACTACAGGGACTTCATCTCCTTCTACAGTCCGTAGAATTTCTGATTGGGCAGGCCCGGCTCGATTGGTTGATCCCCTAGTGTTGACCAACCAAGTGGCTTTTGCTAAATGTGAATCCCAGTTTTTAAAGGTTCCACCACCAAGTGCCTTTAGTGTAGTTTTTAACAAACCATTGTACCTTTCAATTTTCCCAGAGGCTGGTGCATGATATGGAATATGATATACCCACTCAATACCATGTTCTTTGGCCCAATTGTCTATAGTACTGTTTTTGAAATGAGTACCATTGTCTGATTCAATTCTTTCTGGCGTACCGTGCCGCCAAAGGACTTGCTTTTCAAGGCCCAAGATAGTATTTCGGGCTGTAGCATGAGGTACGGCATATGTTTCCAACCATCCAGTGGTTGCTTCCACCATTGTAAGTACATAACGCTTACCTTGACGTGTTTGTGGAAGTGTCATATAATCAATCTGCCAAGCTTCTCCATACTTATACTTTAACCATCGCCCCCCATACCATACAGGTTTTAACCGTTTTGCTTGTTTGATTTCAGCGCAAGTTTCACATTCATGAATAACCTGTGAAATAGTGTCCATAGTTAAATCCACCCCTTGATCACGAGCCCATTTGTATGTTGCATCTCTACCTTGATGCCCTGAAGCATCATGGGCCCACCGAGCTAGGAAAAGTTCACCTTTATGTTGCCAGTCCAAGTCCATCTCAGCTACTTTAATCTTAGCAGCTTGATCTGCTTGTTGGTTGTTTAGATGTTCCTCGGTGGCTCGACTTTTAGGTACATGAGCATCTACATGCCGAACTTTCACAGGCAGGCTCTCTAGCCGAGCAGCAATGTCTTGCCACAGTGTGGCAGCCCAAATGGGTTTACCTCTGCGCTGCCAGTTGCTTTTCTTCCATTGCTGTAGCCACCCCCACAAGGCATTTGCTACCATCCATGAGTCAGTATAGAGATAAAGTATTGGCCACTTCTCTCGTTCAGCAATGTCCAAAGCCAGCTGGATGGCTTTCACTTCTGCAAACTGACTGGATTCACCTTGTCCTTCAGTGGCTTCTGTAACTTGTCGTGTGGGACTCCACACAGCAGCTTTCCACCTTCGATGTTTTCCTACAAGACGACAGGATCCATCTGTGAACAGTGCATACTGCTTATCAGTCTCTGAAAGCATATTATATGGTGGTGCTTCTTCAGCACGTTTTACTTCATCCTCATCTGGAGACATCCCAAAGTCTTTGCTTTCTGACCAGTCTGTAATAACTTCTAATATCCCTGGACGGTTGGGACTTCCAATTCGAGCTCGTTGTGTGATCAGTGCAATCCATTTACTCCACGTAACTTCGGTTGCATGATGTGGAGAGGGAACCGTCCCTTTGAACATCCAGCTCAGCACCGGCAGTCGAGGTGCCAGGAGGAGCTGTGCTTCAGTGCCGATCACTTCTGAAGCAGCTCAAACTCCTTCAGATGCTGCTAGTATCTCCTTTTCAGTTGGAGTATAGTTGGCCTCAGATCCTTTGTATCCTCGACTCCAAAAACCTAAGGGTCAACCTCGGGTTTCTCCTGGTGCTTTCTGCCAGAGGCTCCAGGTAAGTCCATTATCTCCGGCTGCAGTGTAGAGCACATTTTTAACATCTACTCCAGTTCGGACTGGTCCAAGGGCCACCGCATGAGTTATCTCACGCTTAATTTGTTCAAAGTCTTGTCGTTGTTCAGGGCCCCACTCAAATTGGTTCTTCTTACGAGTCACTCGATAGAGAGGGCTCACAATGTGGCTGTAGTCAGGAATATGCATTCTCCAAAAACCTACAATGCCCAAGAAACTCTGTGTCTCCTTTTTATTAGTAGGTGGAGACATTGCTGCAATTTTGTTGATCACATCCATTGGGATCTGACGACGGCCATCTTGCCATTTTATTCCTAAAAACTGGATCTCTCGTGCAGGTCCCTTGACCTTGCTCCGTTTTATGGCAAAACCAGCATCCAAAAGAATATGAATTATTCTCTCACCTTTCTCGAAGACTTCTTTCGCTGTGTCGCCCCCTACGATGATGTCATCAATATATTGCAAGTATTCTGGAGCTTCACCTTGCTCCAGCGTGGTCTGGATCAGTCCATGGTAGATGATAGGACTGTGTTTCCACCCCTGGGGCAAGCGATTCCATGTATACTGGATGCCCCTCCAGGTGAAAGCAAACTGCGGCCTGCACTCTGCTGCTACAGGAATAGAGAAAAATGCATTAGCAATGTCAGTTGTAGCATACCACTTGGCTGCCTTTGACTCCAGTTCAAATTACAGTTCTAGCATGTCAGGCACAGCAGCACTCAGTGGTGGTGTAACTTCATTCAGGCCACGATAGTCTACAGTTAGTCTCCACTCGTCACTAGACTTACGCACTGGCCAGATTGGGCTGTTAAAAGGTGAGCGAGTCTTACTGATCACACCCTGGCTTTCCAATTGACGGATCAGCTTCTGGATAGGAATCAAAGAGTCTCGATTGGTGCGATATTGCCGGCGATGCACCGTCGTGGTAGCAATTGGCACCTGCTGATCGTCAACCATCAGCAGTCCTACAACAGAAGGGTCATCTGAAAGACCAGGCAAATCAGACAGCTGTTCAATTTTCTCAGTGTCCACAGCTGCTATACCAAATGCCCACCTATACCCTTTTGGGTCCTTAAAATACCCTCTCCTGAGGTAGTCTATACCAAGGATACACGGAGCATCTGGACCAGTCACAATGGGATGCTTTTGCCAGTTTTTTCCAGTTAGGCTCATTTCAGCCTCTACAACAGTCAGCTCCTGGGATCCCCCAGTCACTCCAACAATATTGATGGATTGCGTTCCTTTATAATTAGAAGGAATTATTGTGCACTGAGCACCAGTGTCCACTAAAGCTTTGTACTCCTGGGGTTGTGTTGTACCAGGCCATAGTATTTGTACAGTCCAATAAACTCTGTTATCCCTTTCCTCCACCTGGTTGGAGGCAGGGCACCTCTAATTCCTGTTTTGCACAGTCTCTGGGTGTGAATTAGAGGTTCCTTCAAGAGCATCAGAATCTCTTCTGCTCCTTTTGTAAACTGGAGCAGCCACCTTCCTAGGAGTTTTTCCTTTTATCTCACGTACTCGTTCTTGAAGTTCTGAGGTAGACCTTCCATGCCGCTTATTCATGTTTTCTCCCTGTTCATGTAGGAAGAACCACAGTGAACCTCTTTTTGTGGGCTGTCTCTGCCCTCTCTCTTGAGATTGGAAACGCCTTCTCCTAACAGCTGAAACATAGGTTTGTGCAGGTCGTGAATGGTATGTGTCTTCTCTGAGCTCTTTGATTTCTTGCAACAGCTTTTCAAACCGGTCATCAGATTTTTCACACAGTTTCTCCACAGCAGAGACACAAGCCCGTAGAGAACCAGCAAGGCTGTCCTCAAAGCACCGGAGCTGCTCAATCACTTCATTAATTTCTTGTGCACCTCTAGCTGACCAGACCATTCCTGCCAATGACTTAGCATATGCAGGTGGTGCACTTTGTACAAATCTGCGCCACATAGATTTTGTATAATTGATTCTATCTGGGTCTGTCCCCTCTTGGCTGTTTGGTCCTAGATAGATGATCTCTCGCGCAGCTAATTCTCTCAGGAACTGGATACCTCTCTCCATAGTATTCCATTTCCCTAACTTGGATATACAATCTTCCTTGTAGGGAAATCTGACTTTCATAGCTGCCAGGAGTCAGGTCCAGAGAGTAGCGGCATTAGACTCTCTTGAAATTGCCCTATCAATGGTGGAATCTTTTGACAGAGATCCCAGCTGCCTGGCTTCACCACCTTCTAATTCAATTGTTTCTGCCGCATTGTCCCAGCATCGCAGCAGCCAGGTTAAAATATTCTCGCCTTCACGACGACTAAAGTCTTTTTGCAGATCTCTCAGCTCACCTGGAGAAAAGGACCGAGTGGTGGTCACTTCATCTCCACCCTGTCCTGATGATGCCTCTTGGGTTGATGTTGGCCCTGTGCCATCACCTGCTGCACGGGTAGTCTTTCTAGTGACTTTCTTACAACCGGCAACTGATGCTGATATGGGTTCACCATCATTTGATTCATTTCCAGAGTCTGAATGACTGTCACAGTGATTGCTGTGGTTACAGCAGCAACAGTGAGCAGTGTGTGAAGAAGGGGGGGCTGCCTTGTTAGCCTTTGAGGCTGGAGAGGTAATGTTATCTGCAGCAACCTTGGCAGAGGAGCTCTGCGGAGGAGCTGTAGCTTCAGCCTGTGAAGCCGCGGTTGGGGGGGCAGTGGCTGCAGCAGCAGCTTTGGCTGTTTTGCCTTTTCTCGAGCGGCTAGGAGTGCTTTTTGCTAAAGCTTCCGAAGACGCACTGCAAATCTCAGGACTAAAAAGAGACGCAAACCTCCTATTGAACCTCATTTCTCTTAACAGTAACACAAACTGACACACATTCAGCAAAACAGATAACACCATCACAGTTCTATCAAAGCTCCAAGGATATTCGAAGTTCTCTAAAACATTTGCAAACTGTCCTAGCGAAAACACAAAAGTATTGTTAGTCAGTCTTTCTAAAGATTCGCTTGACCAATTAGTAAATACAGAGCCATTCTGCTCTTTAATCTCTCCTGGAGGTTTTTCGAGGTAAAGCAGAATCGAGTAGAAATTCATTAGCGGCTGCAATATAATGAAATAAACCAGTGCCATACCACACAGTATCATCATGACCGCTGTCCAGTTTCTTGTTGTTATATAATGAATACTTCGATTTAGAAAGAAACACCAACACAGATATGGGATCAGCGAGCACAATGTAGAAAATAACTGATACAACTTTTGCCATAACATCTTTAAATCAATGTAATTCACTTTGCCTTAATACCACTAAAACATATCCGAAGCAGACGCGCGAGTATCACAACTCTATGAGTTGGCACCGTGCCAAGAAAATTGAAAGGTACGTCAGAGCAGTAGAAAAGCCAAAAATCTCCAAATTTACCCCTTTCTCTTGCCCCACGTTGGACGCCAATTATCTGTCGAGGGTTAAGATTGCGTGCGGGGTGACAATCAAACCCTGGCAGATGTATTGTTAACCTCCTCTCCCCCCCACTTCCCCCTTTTGCCCCTCCCTCTCTCCCCTTCCCACTCAGGACAGGCGATCGGGAGGGAAAGAAGGACAGAGAGAAGAGAGTTGGAAAAGTTAAAGATGTTTTACTAATGCTACTAATAAGAACAGAGAAAATAATACAAAATATACAAAACCAATCCTCTAAGTCTCAGCAACTGCAGAGCCAGCACCCAAAGTCCTGGATTGGACACTGCAGCCAACCGGAGCTGGATTCAGTCTGTCACTAGGCCTCAGTTCTCAGGGACGACCAGCAAGATCCTCTCCTAATGTCAGCCACGAGGAAAAAAGGGTCGAGATCCTCGTGATCTCCCACTTTATATGAAGTATTCACGTGAATGGAATGTTATACACCATTGGTCAGTCTCTCGGTCATCAGTTTTCTCGTTGCCCCTCTCGCGAGATGTCCATCCGTGCTTATCAATAAGTTTGCATTCCATTGCTAGGTTTAACCAAAACATGTGTTGCGTTCTCCAGGAAAATGCAGCTAATATGAAGGCTTTAGCTGACAGGCAAAAATTCACTAAAAGAGAAACTTGTTTTTAACAAAACCAGGACAGAGCATTAGTGACTCAAAACTTAAACTTGAACTTTGGGACGATATAGGGCAGAAATTATGGGATAAAGTCAGCAATGGAGATAAAGAAGCTAAATCATTAGCAACTGCATGGAAGCTTATAATTACCGTCTTAAAAGATCTTAAGGCTGAACGGTCTGCTGCTGCCGGAATTTTTGCAGCGTTGCAGCCTGATAAGTATCCTGAAAATCGCTATGAATCTTACCTAGTTCATGTTTTCAATGTCCTCCCTACTCCATCCCCTGCTGTGCCTTCGGCACCCCCGATGGTTCAGCAGTCTGGGGCGGGGGGAGGAAAGATGCCGAGCAGGTGGCCTCCTGTACCATTGCCCAACACTGATGAGAACAGCAAGTCCAGAGGATTGGAGTCTTGATCAAAGAACCTGTGAAAGCTGAGAATGTTAAAGTTGTAAACCTGTGTACTATCAGTTCTTTTTACCAATTTGTATCTGCCTCTACCACCTTTTAACCCTCCAACTTCCACGAGAGAGCAGAAGGAGTCACTGGTTGTTGTTTGCAGTTCTTTCTTTGTGACATTGTTTATGTGGATACACTGTGGGCCTTCTCCCCGCTTTTCCCACTCGTGCTGCAAGCAGCCCCGTGCTTCCCCTCCCTTCCTCCCTCCCTCTTCTCATGGTTTTTACTTACGAGATGGTGTCAGTAATGATTGTTTTCAGTCGTGCTTTTAAGAAATCGGTATTGGGAGGTGTTCTATAACCTAGGACAGCACTTGGAAATATGAGAAAGGAAAATCTTGTGAAATATTATGATCAATGGTGGCTGCTGTGTAAGTTAGATGAATGGGAAAAGTGGTTGGAGGATAGAACCTTGAAGTATAATACTTTGTTGCAATTAATGTTGTTTTTAAGGCGAGAAGACAGGCCAGCCAGGCGTGGTGGCGGAGTCACTCTTTACGTGAGAGAGCAACTACAATGTATTGAGTATTGTCCAGGCTCGGATGAGGAACGAGTTGAGAGTCTATGGGTGAAAATTAAGGGGCAGGCTGGCAAGGGTGATACTATTGTGGGTGTCTATTATAGGCCACCAGATCAGGGTGAGGAAGTTGATGAGGCCTTCTACAGACAGCTGAGAGCAGCCTCAAAATCACAGGCCATGGTTGTGGTGGGGGATTTTAACTTCCCTGATGTTTGTTGGAAGGACTACTCAGCCAGCCATCCACAGTCTAGGAGGTTCCTCCAGTGCCTTGATAACTTTCTGATGCAAAGGGTGGAGGAGCCGACTGGAAGAGGTGCACTGCTGGACCTCATCCTCACTAACAAGAAGGGTCTGGTTGAAGCGGTAAAGGTTGAGGGCTGCCTTGGTTGCAGCAACCATGAGATGACGGAGTTCAGGATCTTGTGTGGCAGGAACAGGATAGCAAGCAGAATTGCAACCCTGGATTTCAGCAAGGCAAACTTAGGCCTTTTCAGGCAATTGCTGAGGGAAATCCCATCGGTAAGGCTGCTTGAAGGTAAGGGGGCCAGAGATAGTTGGTTAGTGTTCAGGGACTGTTTCTACCGGGCACAAGATCAGAGCATCCTGACACGTAGGAAGTCAAGGAAGAGAACCAGGAGACCTGCGTGGTTAAAGAGGGAACTGCTGGGTATGCTCAAGTGGCAGAGGAGAGTTTACAGATCATGGAAGGAGGGGCTGGCCACTTGGGGAAAATATGAGGCTGTTGTCAGGGGATGTAGGGAGGCAACTAGGAAAGCTAAGGCCTCCTTGGAAGTAAACCTGGCGAGAGGGGTCAAGGACAACAGGAAGAGCTTTTTCCAATACATGGCAGATAAAACTAACACCAGAGGCAATGTAGGCCCACTGATGAACGGGGTGGGTGCCCTGGTGACAGAAGATACAGAGAAGGCAGAGGTACTGAATGCCTTCTTTGTCTCTGTCTACTCTGCTGGAGGCTGTCCTGAGGAGCCCCGTACCCCTGAGGCCCCAGAGGAAGGCAGGACAATGGAGGAGTTTTCCTCGGTTGATGAGGACTGGGTTAGGGACCAATTAGGCAATCTGGACATTCATAAATCCATGGGTCCAGATGGGATGCACCCGCAGGTACTGAGGGAGCTGGATGAGGTCATTGCTGGACCTCGCTCCATCATCTTTGCCAAGTCCTGGGAAATGGGAGAGGTGCCTGAGGACTGGAAGAAAGCAAATGTCACTCCAGTCTTCAAAAAGGGCAAGAAGGAGGACCCAGTTAACTATAGACCAGTCAGCCTCACCTCCGTTCCTGGGAAACTGATGGAATGACTTAGCCTTGGTGCCATCTCAAGGCATATCAGGGATAAGAGGGTCATTAGGGGCAGTCAACATGGCTTCACCAAGGGGAAGTCGTGCTTGACCAACCTCATTGACTTTTATGAGGACATAACAAGATGGGTGGATGATGGCAGAGTGGTGGATGTGGTCTACCTTGACTTCAGTAAGGCATTTGACACAGTCTCCCACAGCAGTGCGGTCTGGATGAATGGGTAATGAGGTGGACTGCGAACAGGCTGAAGGGAAGAAACCAGAGAGTCATGGTCAATGGGGCGGAGTCTAGTTGGAGGCCAGTATCTAGTGGAGTGCCTCAGGGCTCAGTACTGGGGCCTATATTATTCAATATATTCATCAATGATTTGGACGAGGGAATAGAGTGTACTGTCAGCAAGTTTGCTGATGACACCAAGCTGGGAGGAGCGGTTGACACACCAGAAGGCTGTGCTGCCATCCAGCATGACCTGGACGGGCTGGAGAGTTGGGTGGGGAAAAATTTAATGAAATATAACAAGGGCAAGTGTAGAGTCTTGCATCTTAGTAGGAACAACCCGAGGTTCCAGTATAAGTTGGGGAATGATCTATTAGAGAGCAGCGTAGGGGAAAGGGACCTGGAGTTCCTGGTGGACAGCAGGATGACCATGAGCCAGCACTGTGCCCTTGTGGCCAAGAAGGCCAATGGCATCCTGGGGTGTATTAGAAAGGGGGTAGTTAGTAGGTCAAGAGAGGTTCTCCTTCCCCTCTACTCTGCCCTGGTGAGACCACATATGGAATATTGTGTCCAGTTCTGGGCCCCTCAGTTCCAGAAGGACAGGGAACTGCTGGAGAGAATCCAGCGTAGGGCAACAAATTTGATGATTAAGGGAGTGGAGCATCTCCCTTACAAGGAAAGGCTGAGGGAGCTTGGTCTCTGTAGCTTGGAGAAGAGGAGACTGAGGGGTGTCCATATTAATGTTTACAAATATGTAAAGGGTGAGTGTCATGAGGATGGAGCCAGGCTCTTCTAGGTGACAACCAACGGTAGGACAAGGGGTAATGGGTTAAAACTGGAACACAAGATGTTCCACTTAAATTTGGGAAGAAACTTCTTCTCAGTGAGGGTGACAGAACACTGGAACAGGCTGCCCGGGGAGGTTGTGGAGTCTCCTACTCTGGAGGCATTCAAAACCTCCGTGGACGCCTTCCTGTGTAACCTCATCTAGGTGTTCCTGCTCCAGCAGGGGGATTGGACTAGATGATCTTTTGAGGTCCCTTCCAATCCCTAACATTCTGTGATTCTGTGAAGAGCAGGACAAAATAAATCTCTACAAGAGATGATTAAATCATTTCAGACAGTTTTACAGGTGGAACGGTTTGAACTTCAACAAGCTGAGAATTAACTGATAACACACAGGTCATAGAAAACTTGCTGAACTCTGCAAGATGCTTTCCTCATTAACCTGTTTTCTTTGTAGGTATCTGTTTAAGCATATTACAGTTTAATAGGTCTTTGTCTGTTATGTGGTACAGTAAGTTCATAGACTGTTAAATAACGAGAATCCATGGACTCAAAATGTGCGTTTTGTGATAATACAGAAGATCATGAGTAATTTAGTTATTTACTGCGTGAATGTGATGGTAAAATTTTGTGTGTGGTAGCTGTTACTTTTCTTTCTAGCATGCTAGCTCTATTCCAATATCCAGACTTGCGCAACTCTGTGATAGGCTGTGTCTCATCTCAATGTGCTGGATTTGGCTCTTCAGTATGCACATCAAGTAAAGAATCCTGCTTTTGGGATAGCAGTTGTAGCACACCAGATGAGACACTAATAAAAGCCTTGCCTAGTCCAGCTTGCTGTGGCGGCGTGGGGGCAGGTGCCCATTGGGCTCCAGCGCCCGCTGACCTGTTTTGTCAGGGAGACCCAGCGGTGCCTCTGCCTGGCTGAGCAGTAAGCGGCCCAAAGATGCAATGCAAAAATTGAGATATTGTCTTGAATAAGTGTAACTGTGATCCATCTGCATATTTGAACTTGATATTTGGTTTTCATATCTGAGTTCAGCATTTTAATTTGCATATTTCTATTTGGTACCAAAAGAATTTTGTTTGGGGAGATGATTACAAAATGGGAAAAGTTTCCACTGCTAAAATACCACCTTGCTCCCCCTTAGGATGCATCCTTACACATTAGAGTAATTGCTTATATTGTTACCTAGTAATTTTGAGACCAGAAAAGAATTTAAATTGTTAAACTCTGATTTGCATTGAAAGCAAAAAAACAAACAAAACAAACAAACAAAGAAGAAACCACAAACCAAACCAAAAGAAAACTCCTAAATGCTATGATGGATGTGAACTTGGTATTGTATGAGGTTGTATTTAAAAGTTGCTAGAATATGAACTGATTTAGGTCTAGGAAAATGGAATAATGGATTGATGTTTAAGATACTGTTTTTTGACATCTGTAAATTGTAAAAGGTAAATGGGGCTGAGGAATGTAACAACTGTTGAGCTAATTGGAGTTGCGTATAGAGGGTTTTATGTTTGGAATGAAATGGGAAAACAAAAAAGCAAATTATCCCAGGCCTGTGCTTGAACATAAATTTCAGGCCTTTGTCAAGCTACAAGATAAACCCAGCTCATTGTAACTGAGGAGTTTGCCAGAGCCTCCCAATTCATACCAGTGATTACGCCACCTGCATGGCCTTGGATATATCTAAACTGCAGCAAGAAGTTTTTTTAAAAAAAAAAAATATATATATATATATAAGGAAAAAGATAAGGAAAAAGCTGGTTGCCCACTGCTAAGCAGAGAAAGGGGGGCTTTATTCCCTCCTCGTCCTTCTTTTTTTTTTTCTTGGAGTGTTGTCATCCATCCTTGTTGTGGCACTGTGTTGCTTCTCAGCTTTGAATCAGGAGTTGTTGGTGCTGTTTCTTTTTGCTTCAGTCTTGTTTCTTAGGTTCTGGCACATCTGGGGAGAGAGCTCATCATTTTACCTCCTTGCTGAAGTCAGTCTTTTCACACTGGTCAGCTTTGGGGGGTCAGAGTGCTCAGTCTTGCTCTGGGTCAGACTGGTACTAATTTGGGTGTGGAATGGAGCCAGGCTGGTTTTATGTGGAGTTTGAACTGATTTGTTTTCATGCTGGGCTGGAGGTCTTGCCATCTCAGATGGGGGTGAGCGGGAGGTTTTATTCCCCCCCACCCCCTCCCCCCCAGCAATGTTACTGCTAGAGAACTGTAATACTGCATGAAGGCATCTGAGGATTAAATTTAAAGGCATCACCAGTGGATCCATAGTTCTAATGAAGCTGGGAAATTAAAGCAAAAATGTTTTTTAATAGACTTATTCTGTGGTAACTACTTGTAAGAGACTTCTCAGTATATTCACCGTGCTAGTTTTTGAGGTCATGGGAGAGAATGAAAGAAAGGCCTTTTTTTGAGACCAATGGAATGCCAAATTTGGAACAAAGTTTTACCATATGAATTCTTGTATTTGCCAGAAAGCCCTATACGTCTCTTGGGTCAGGATTCATTAAGTAAATTGTAAGCTCAAATAACGTTTTCTGAGAATTCCGTTTAGTTGCATGTCCTACAAGAAGCTGCTTGGATGGTGCAGATCTGCTTGCTTCAAGTGAGAAATCTCCAAGGAAATTTTGAATGCTGTATTTCCACTAGTATCTCAACAGATTCTGACAGAACCCAACAGGGCCTGACAGAACTCGACAGAGCCCACCAGGAACTGACAGAGCATGAACGGGCCTGCCAGAAACCAACACTCTGTCAGTCTCCTTTGATCCCTGTCGGGGAGCCTGACAAAACCTGACAGGGATTGACAGAGCCCTGCAGAGCCAGACAGAGCCTCACAAAGCCCAACAGAGCCTGACAGATCGTGACAGAGACAGACAGAGTCTGAAAGGGGCTTACAGAGGCCCACAGGTCCTGACACAAGCCATCAAAGCCCGACAGAAACCAACAAAGACCGACAGTGATCCAAAAGGCCAACAAAGCCCAACACTGCCCAACAACACTTGATAGGGCCTGACAGAGCCCAACAAAACCTGACAGAGCGTGAGTAGGCCCTACAGAGTCCGACAGAAGCTGACTAAGCCCGGTAGAGCTGATCACAGCCCAAAATAATAGCCTAAAAGACCTGGGCAGAGGTTGACAAGGCCCGACAGAGCCCGACAGGGCATGGCACACATTAACAGTGCCCTACATGCCCTACAAAGCTTGAGAAAACCCAGCAGATCCTGACAGGTCCTGACAGAGTCCGACAGGACCTGACAGATTCTGAGAGAACCTAACAGAGGCCGCAAGAGTCTGATAGAGCCCAACAAAACCCGACAGAGCCTGAAAGGGACTGACAGATCCTGACAGAACCCGAGAGAGTTTGCCAGAGACCGACAGAGCCTGTAAGAGCCTGATAGAGCTCAAATAAACCCGACAGAGCCCAACAGAACTCGACAAAGCTAGACAGAGCCCGCCAGGGCACGACAGAGCATGACAGAGTCTGACAGATATTGACAAATCTTGACAGAGCCCAAAAGAACCTGACACAATCTGAGAAAGCCTGACACAGTCCTAAAAGGGCCCAACAAAGCCCGACAGAGACCAAGAGGGTCTGACAGATCCCAGCAGAACTCGACAGGGTTGGACAAATCCCCACAGCTCCTTACAGTACACTACAGAGTTCAGTAGGGCCTGACAGAGTCCGACAAAGTGCAACAGAGACTGAAAGAGCTCAACAAAGCTTGCCAGAGCACGACAGGGCTTGACACAGCTTGAGAGAGCCTTACAGATCACGACAGAACCTGACAGAGCCCAACAGGGCCCAAAAAGCTTGAAAGAACCCAACAGCGCCCAATGGAACCTGAAAGACCTCGACAATACCCAACAGAGTCCGACAAACCTTGACAGAGCCTGACAAAGCCTGAATAATTGCAAGAAAGCCTGACAAAGCCTGACAAGGCCTGACAGAGCATGACAAGGCTTTATAGAGCCTGAGAAAGCCTGGTAGGGCAGAAAGAGATCAAAGGAGCTTGGCAGAGACTGACAGCACCTGACAGAGCCCGAGACTAGACCGACAAATCTAAACAAAGTCACAGAGAGACCGACAGGGCTTGAAAGAGTCTGACAAAATCTCACAGGGATTGACAGAGCCCTACAGAGCCTGACAGAGCCTGAAAGAGCTTTACGGAGCCTGAAAAAAGCATGGTCCGGCAGAAATAGCCTAAAAAAGCTTGACAGAGCCTGACAGAGATCGACAGATCTCGGCAAAGCAACACAGATACTGACAGAACCTGAAAGAGCCTGAAAAAAACCTGACAGGGATTGACAGAGGCCTACAGAGTCTGACAGATTGCGATAGAGCCCTACAAATCTTGACATCACCTGACAGAGACTGATCGTGCCTGAGAAAGCCCGGCAGAGTCTGACAGAACCTGATCGAGCCCAGCAGAGCCTGACAGAACCTGATAGAGCCCGGCAAAACCTGACAGAGCCCAACATAGCTCGGTAAAGCTTGACAGAGCCCACGAGGCCTTGAGAGAGCACTACAGGGCCTGCCAGAGCCCAACACAGCTCAACAGGTTTTGACAAATCTTGACAGTGCCTCATAGCGAACGATATAGCCCGGTAGGACCTGACAGAGGCTGAAAAAGTGCCAGAGAAGGCCTGACAGAGCATGACGAGGCTTTTACAAAGCCTGAAAAAGCCTGGTAGGGCAGAAAGAGCCCAAAGGAGCTTGACAGAGCCTGACAAATTTTGAGCGGCGGAGGAATACGCAGGTCGACTCAATATGAGTGATAAAGCATAGTTCGATTTATTAGCCCGAATAGCATATACTTATACAGTTCATGATAATTATGCATACCTGTCACCTACTAATTGGCTTAAGTTCTAACAGTACATTTGCATGGTCCTCCTACTTGCAGCTGCTAGCTATGCTTATTCTACATTGTAGTGCTGTTGAAAGCTGTTTGTGAAACTCTGCCAAGGTCTCAGTGACCTTGCTGATTTTACTGAAACAGTCAGCGGTTCCCACCGCGGCCTAACCTTACTAATTGTGCTAAAGTCTTCAGAATGGGCTCTGCTCGTACAACCGGTCCGCAGATCCATGTCCCCCATTTCCAAGCCATTCTCCAACAACAAATCATGACACAGATTGACAGTGCCCTATATGCCCCCAAAAAGCCTGATACAGCCTGATATGGCCCAACAGATCATGACAGAGCCTGAAAGAGCCTGACAGACCATGCCAAGGCCCAACAAAGCCTGAGAGAGCCTGATAGAACCTGACAGACGACAACAGAACCCAACAGAACCTGACAGGGTCTGACAGATCACGCAAAGGCACAACAAAGTCTGTCTCTGGGCTGCTAGGGCCCTGCTAGGGCTCTGTCAGGTTCTGTCGAGATATGTAAGGCTCTGTCAAGCTGTGTCAGGCCCTGTCGTGCTATGCATTGCTTTGTTGAGATCCTTCAGGCTCTGTCGCATTTTATCAGCCTCTGTCAGGCTCTACTGAGTCGCGGAAATGACCTTACAACCCTTCAGATAGTTAAGAAGGTATGTATTTACATATTCATTTACGGCGCCGGACACACTGTAAATCATTTCACCTGATACATGCATAAAATTACAGTAGCTGTGAGCTTGGTTAAATGCAGTAAAGTGTTACATATTCGTGAAAGTTTTAGGAACGCCTATGCATTTTCATAACCTGTCCCCGAGAAGGCGAGGAGACCATTTCCATAGTCTACACCTTCTGTTATCTAGTTCACCCAAGGATGCAACAAGGATGCACCCAAGGATTTTTATCTTTGCAAGGTGTCAGCAAACTCCTGTTTCTCATACAATAAATTACACAAAGCTAAGCAAGGCTAAGCAATAGGGATCTGGGTTAAAGGGTTAGCTTTCTAAGTGTTAGCTCTCTAACTGTCTTTACGTGTTAGTTCTTTAAGTATTAATTAGTTAATTGTTAATTCCCAGTATCATTCCCCCCTTTTCTAAGAGGTTAGTAAATTCTTTTACTAATGTGATGATCCTTTATCTATGTTTTCTCTGGCCACAGGTAACAATGCTACTTCTACCTGAGAAAACCCATCTCTATTCTCAAACAGACTGTTAATGTTAATGCAAAAGTCAGGCTCCCGGTGTTTGTCTACTGCGCTGCTAAGCTCTTTTGGGGCAGCTGGCGACCATATGGCTGGTGCTCCGGCAGCAACGGCATCTTCTGGGTTGCAACGGGAACTTGCACTCTTTGGTGTAGTGACCCCGCTCACTGCGCTTGTAGCATTTGTCTTTTCTTCTGGCTTTCATTTTGCGAAGGTACTACATGCCATCCGGGCCGGTCACCCAGAAGGACCAAAAGGACCAAAGGGACCAAAAGGTCACTCAGAAGGTCCAGAAGGACCAAAACATGTCAAGGTAGACACAACCAAATTTCTTTGATAGAATTTCAGAAAGGTTTTGGTTAATTACTACAAACTTAAACTCTGTTTTGCAGAACTGGGCAATGTAATATACATACTCTGGTTGGTTTGCTTCCAGAGCACCAATTTAAAGGGTCCCCCACGGTTTTATTCAGATCTTGCCCATGCCAATTTTCATCCCACCCGTGTGCTAAGGCTATGATCATAAGAAATACAATTTTCCAGGTTGCACCTGGATTACCCTTCATGGTGCTTTGCAGGCTTTCCTCACTATAGAATTATGGATCCGGGTGTTCTGTTCTTTAATCTTGATAGCAGTAAAAGATGTCAAGAGGACTTGAAATGGACCTTCCTATTGTTGTTCCAAAGTCCTTTTCCGCAAGAGACTTCACATACACATAATCTCCCAGTTGGATGTTATAAACTGGCACATCCAAACCTCTACTCTGAGTTCCAAACATGTTTCCCAATTTTGTTAAGTTGTTTATCCAACGCTACCATATAAGAAGTCATAATTTCGTCCCCTACTTGTGCAGAGGTCCAGATTCCATCACTTCATGGCTAGTAGTTATAGCATAACCAGCATGCCTTTCACTGTTCAGGATATTGCTGCTTTCATCCATAAAGCAGTTCTCAGTGTTCTCCATAGGACTGTCCTTTAGATCTGCTCAGCTGGAGTTTGTTGCTTCCATGGTTTCCAGGCAATTATGATGAACTGGTTTTCCAATGTGACCACCGACGAAAGAAGCTGGATTGACAATGTTAGTGACGATGATTTAGCCTGATATTTGAGAAATCTTTGTGGGGAAAGCCAATGTCCCCCCCCTAGTTCAGTAACAAATCTCCATCTAATAGAAACCCATCCACAGGTGAGCTAATTGGAATTATATATGAAGTGTATTGTGACTGGAATTAAATGGAAAACCAAAAAAAGCAAAATATCCCAGGTCTGTGTTGTAATATAAATCTCACGTCTCTGCCAAGCTGCAGGATAAACTCAACCTCCCCTGTCTGCGTGACCTTGCCTGTGTCTAAACTGCAGCAAGGAGAGAAAGTAAAAAAAAAAAAAAAAATAAAAATAGGAAAACCGCTGCTTGAAGTGGTGAAATTGGGGGGGCAGGCCGTATGCCTCTCAGGGTAGCGTCTAGCACCCAAAATGGTGTAAGCTCCCCTAGAGAATTTATAAAAACTGAGAGCAACAGAAAGCAGAAATTTGGAATGTTGTTAGATGAACCTTGGAGAGTATTCAGGGAAAAGGAAGATTGTCAAAAGGATAAGAAAGTATGGAACTAAAGAGGTTGGAAGGCTTTGAAAACCTTTAGAGAGAGATCAATGTATACTGAGAAAAGGAATGTTGGGGAAGGTACAGAAGAAGTAGGCAGAGAGAGAAACGGACAGTAGCAAGTTTTGAAAAAGACTGATGGGAACATGGAATGAACAGAAACTAGTGGAATTTTTGGTGGACTGCCAATAAGAAACAATTACATAGTAGGTAAAGGGAGTCACTGGCCAAAGTGAAAGGGCATATTTTTGTGAACCTTTGAAATACAAATTGGGTAACCAAGTAGACATTTATAGATTTTTATGTATGCCAAGTTCCCTGAAACCTATTTTGGGGAGAAATCTGTTGGAACAAATGGATGCAGTAATCAGATTCAAAAAAGGAGAAATTACTCTGGAGGTAAATGATCAGCAATATATGAAAATAATGGACTTGCTTTTAGCAACTGTTCCCACAGAAGGCAAGATTAATGAAGAAGTTGTGAACCAAATGTATCCCTGGATATGGGCTACTGATGTACCTGGAAGGGCCAAAAATGCTCCACCCGTCGAGGTAAAAATCAAGGAAGGAGAACACCCGGTAAGGATAAAACAATGCCCTTAGAAAAGGGAGGACATGGAGGGAATTTGGCCCGTAATAGAGAAATTCATACAAATTGGGTTATAAACAGAATAACAAAGGACCTCTACCCAGTGGTAGAAAACCCATTCACATTTCTGAATGTATTAACTCTGATTTGGTTTACTGTTTTAGATGTAAAAGATGCCTTTTTGCCTCCCTCTCCATGAAGCCAGCCAGACAATATTTACGTAAAACCCAGCTCACATGGCCGGTGTTATCACAAGGATTTAAGAACAGCCCGAAAATATTTGGAAATCAGCTTGCTAAAGATCTTGAATCTTGGGAAGCCCCATGTGATGAAGGACAGATGCAACAATATGGAGATGACATTTTGATCGCTACCAGAACAAAGAAGACGTGCATAACCTGAACTGTAAGTCTACTGAACTGTTTGGGGCTCGAAGGATACCGGGTATCACAGAAGAAAGCCCAGATGATACAGTAACAGGTAACTTATTTGGCCTATGAAATTAGTGTAGGGCACAGGACCCTGGGATAGGCTTATGGACCCTTTTGGGGGGTGGCGCTGGTTGTAGATTTATAATTACAGATTGCTTGTCAAGCCATTGTATGTACTAGAAGCCACAGATCAGGAACACCTGCAATGGAATAAAGGAGCTACATGAGCCTTTGAAGAACTTGGTAAGGCTTTGATGACAGCACCTGCTTTAGGACTCCCAGATGTGAGTAAAACATGTTTTCTATTCTCTCACGAGAAGCAGGGAATAGCCTTGGGTATACTGGCACAGGATCTTGACCCGTACCAACGAGCAGCGGCCTATTTCTCCAAACAGTTAGACACAACTGCAAAGGAGTGGCCTGGATGCCTAGAGGCAGTTACAGCAGTGCTACTGAACACACAGGACGCCCACAAAATGGGTCAGGAAATGACTGAGCTAGTATCTCACACGGTGTCTACAATTCTAGAAGCAAAAGGGGGACATTGGCTTTCCCCACAAAGATTTCTCAAATATCAGGCTAAATCATCGTCACTAACATTGTCAATCCAGCTTCTTTCGTCGGTGGTCACATTGGAAAACCAGTTCATCATAATTGCCTGGAAACCATGGAAGCAACAAACTCCAGCTGAGCAGATCTAAAGGACAGTCCTATGGAGAACACTGAGAACTGCTTTATGGATGAAAGCAGCAATATCCTGAACAGTGAAAGGCATGCTGGTTATGCTATAACTACTAGCCATGAAGTGATGGAATCTGGACCTCTGCACAAGTAGGGGACGAAATTATGACTTCTTATATGGTAGCGTTGGATAAACAACTTAACAAAATTGGGAAACATGTTTGGAACTCAGAGTAGAGGTTTGGATGTGCCAGTTTATAACATCCAACTGGGAGATTATGTGTATGTGAAGTCTCTTGCGGAAAAGGACTTTGGAACAACAATAGGAAGGTCCATTTCAAGTCCTCTTGACATCTTTTACTGCTATCAAGATTAAAGAACAGAACACCCGGATCCATAATTCTATAGTGAGGAAAGCCTGCAAAGCACCATGAAGGGTAATCCAGGTGCAACCTGGAAAATTGTATTTCTTATGATCATAGCCTTAGCACACGGGTGGGATGAAAATTGGCATGGGCAAGATCTGAATAAAACCGTGGGGGACCCTTTAAATTGGTGCTCTGGAAGCAAACCAACCAGAGTATGTATATTACATTGCCCAGTTCTGCAAAACAGAGTTTAAGTTTGTAGTAATTAACCAAAACCTTTCTGAAATTCTATCAAAGAAATTTGGTTGTGTCTACCTTGACATGTTTTGGTCCTTCTGGACCTTCTGAGTGACCTTTTGGTCCCTTTGGTCCTTTTGGTCCTTCTGGGTGACCGGCCCGGATGGCATGTAGTACCTTCGCAAAATGAAAGCCAGAAGAAAAGACAAATGCTACAAGCGCAGTGAGCGGGGTCACTACACCAAAGAGTGCAAGTTCCCGTTGCAACCCAGAAGATGCCGTTGCTGCCGGAGCACCAGCCATATGGTCGCCAGCTGCCCCAAAAGAGCTTAGCAGCGCAGTAGACAAACACCGGGAGCCTGACTTTTGCATTAACATTAACAGTCTGTTTGAGAATAGAGATGGGTTTTCTCAGGTAGAAGTAGCATTGTTACCTGTGGCCAGAGAAAACATAGATAAAGGATCATCACATTAGTAAAAGAATTTACTAACCTCTTAGAAAAGGGGGGAATGATACTGGGAATTAACAATTAACTAATTAATACTTAAAGAACTAACACGTAAAGACAGTTAGAGAGCTAACACTTAGAAAGCTAACCCTTTAACCCAGATCCCTATTGCTTAGCCTTGCTTAGCTTTGTGTAATTTATTGTATGAGAAACAGGAGTTTGCTGACACCTTGCAAAGATAAAAATCCTTGGGTGCATCCTTGTTGCATCCTTGGGTGAACTAGATAACAGAAGGTGTAGACTATGGAAATGGTCTCCTCGCCTTCTCGGGGACAGGTTATGAAAATGCATAGGCGTTCCTAAAACTTTCACGAATATGTAACACTTTACTGCATTTAACCAAGCTCACAGCTACTGTAATTTTATGCATGTATCAGGTGAAATGATTTACAGTGTGTCCGGCGCCGTAAATGAATATGTAAATACATACCTTCTTAACTATCTGAAGGGTTGTAAGGTCATTTCCGCGACTCAGTAGAGCCTGACAGAGGCTGATAAAATGCGACAGAGCCTGAAGGATCTCAACAAAGCAATGCATAGCACGACAGGGCCTGACACAGCTTGACAGAGCCTTACATATCTCGACAGAACCTGACAGAGCCCTAGCAGGGCCCTAGCAGCCCAGAGACAGACTTTGTTGTGCCTTTGCGTGATCTGTCAGACCCTGTCAGGTTCTGTTGGGTTCTGTTGTCGTCTGTCAGGTTCTATCAGGCTCTCTCAGGCTTTGTTGGGCCTTGGCATGGTCTGTCAGGCTCTTTCAGGCTCTGTCATGATCTGTTGGGCCATATCAGGCTGTATCAGGCTTTTTGGGGGCATATAGGGCACTGTCAATCTGTGTCATGATTTGTTGTTGGAGAATGGCTTGGAAATGGGGGACATGGATCTGCGGACCGGTTGTACGAGCAGAGCCCATTCTGAAGACTTTAGCACAATTAGTAAGGTTAGGCCGCGGTGGGAACCGCTGACTGTTTCAGTAAAATCAGCAAGGTCACTGAGACCTTGGCAGAGTTTCACAAACAGCTTTCAACAGCACTACAATGTAGAATAAGCATAGCTAGCAGCTGCAAGTAGGAGGACCATGCAAATGTACTGTTAGAACTTAAGCCAATTAGTAGGTGACAGGTATGCATAATTATCATGAACTGTATAAGTATATGCTATTCGGGCTAATAAATCGAACTATGCTTTATCACTCATATTGAGTCGACCTGCGTATTCCTCCGCCGCTCAAAATTTGTCAGGCTCTGTCAAGCTCCTTTGGGCTCTTTCTGCCCTACCAGGCTTTTTCAGGCTTTGTAAAAGCCTCGTCATGCTCTGTCAGGCCTTCTCTGGCACTTTTTCAGCCTCTGTCAGGTCCTACCGGGCTATATCGTTCGCTATGAGGCACTGTCAAGATTTGTCAAAACCTGTTGAGCTGTGTTGGGCTCTGGCAGGCCCTGTAGTGCTCTCTCAAGGCCTCGTGGGCTCTGTCAAGCTTTACCGAGCTATGTTGGGCTCTGTCAGGTTTTGCCGGGCTCTATCAGGTTCTGTCAGGCTCTGCTGGGCTCGATCAGGTTCTGTCAGACTCTGCCGGGCTTTCTCAGGCACGATCAGTCTCTGTCAGGTGATGTCAAGATTTGTAGGGCTCTATCGCAATCTGTCAGACTCTGTAGGCCTCTGTCAATCCCTGTCAGGTTTTTTTCAGGCTCTTTCAGGTTCTGTCAGTATCTGTGTTGCTTTGCCGAGATCTGTCGATCTCTGTCAGGCTCTGTCAAGCTTTTTTAGGCTATTTCTGCCGGACCATGCTTTTTTCAGGCTCCGTAAAGCTCTTTCAGGCTCTGTCAGGCTCTGTAGGGCTCTGTCAATCCCTGTGAGATTTTGTCAGACTCTTTCAAGCCCTGTCGGTCTCTCTGTGACTTTGTTTAGATTTGTCGGTCTAGTCTCGGGCTCTGTCAGGTGCTGTCAGTCTCTGCCAAGCTCCTTTGATCTCTTTCTGCCCTACCAGGCTTTCTCAGGCTCTATAAAGCCTTGTCATGCTCTGTCAGGCCTTGTCAGGCTTTGTCAGGCTTTCTTGCAATTATTCAGGCTTTGTCAGGCTCTGTCAAGGTTTGTCGGACTCTGTTGGGTATTGTCGAGGTCTTTCAGGTTCCATTGGGCGCTGTTGGGTTCTTTCAAGCTTTTTGGGCCCTGTTGGGCTCTGTCAGGTTCTGTCGTGATCTGTAAGGCTCTCTCAAGCTGTGTCAAGCCCTGTCGTGCTCTGGCAAGCTTTGTTGAGCTCTTTCAGTCTCTGTTGCACTTTGTCGGACTCTGTCAGGCCCTACTGAACTCTGTAGTGTACTGTAAGGAGCTGTGGGGATTTGTCCAACCCTGTCGAGTTCTGCTGGGATCTGTCAGACCCTCTTGGTCTCTGTCGGGCTTTGTTGGGCCCTTTTAGGACTGTGTCAGGCTTTCTCAGATTGTGTCAGGTTCTTTTGGGCTCTGTCAAGATTTGTCAATATCTGTCAGACTCTGTCATGCTCTGTCGTGCCCTGGCGGGCTCTGTCTAGCTTTGTCGAGTTCTGTTGGGCTCTGTCGGGTTTATTTGAGCTCTATCAGGCTCTTACAGGCTCTGTCGGTCTCTGGCAAACTCTCTCGGGTTCTGTCAGGATCTGTCAGTCCCTTTCAGGCTCTGTCGGGTTTTGTTGGGCTCTATCAGACTCTTGCGGCCTCTGTTAGGTTCTCTCAGAATCTGTCAGGTCCTGTCGGACTCTGTCAGGACCTGTCAGGATCTGCTGGGTTTTCTCAAGCTTTGTAGGGCATGTAGGGCACTGTTAATGTGTGCCATGCCCTGTCGGGCTCTGTCGGGCCTTGTCAACCTCTGCCCAGGTCTTTTAGGCTATTATTTTGGGCTGTGATCAGCTCTACCGGGCTTAGTCAGCTTCTGTCGGACTCTGTAGGGCCTACTCACGCTCTGTCAGGTTTTGTTGGGCTCTGTCAGGCCCTATCAAGTGTTGTTGGGCAGTGTTGGGCTTTGTTGGCCTTTTGGATCACTGTCGGTCTTTGTTGGTTTCTGTCGGGCTTTGATGGCTTGTGTCAGGACCTGTGGGCCTCTGTAAGCCCCTTTCAGACTCTGTCTGTCTCTGTCACGATCTGTCAGGCTCTGTTGGGCTTTGTGAGGCTCTGTCTGGCTCTGCAGGGCTCTGTCAATCCCTGTCAGGTTTTGTCAGGCTCCCCGACAGGGATCAAAGGAGACTGACAGAGTGTTGGTTTCTGGCAGGCCCGTTCATGCTCTGTCAGTTCCTGGTGGGCTCTGTCGAGTTCTGTCAGGCCCTGTTGGGTTCTGTCAGAATCTGTTGAGATACTAGTGGAAATACAGCATTCAAAATTTCCTTGGAGATTTCTCACTTGAAGCAAGCAGATCTGCACCATCCAAGCAGCTTCTTGTAGGACATGCAACTAAACGGAATTCTCAGAAAACGTTATTTGAGCTTACAATTTACTTAATGAATCCTGACCCAAGAGACGTATAGGGCTTTCTGGCAAATACAAGAATTCATATGGTAAAACTTTGTTCCAAATTTGGCATTCCATTGGTCTCAAAAAAAGGCCTTTCTTTCATTCTCTCCCATGACCTCAAAAACTAGCACGGTGAATATACTGAGAAGTCTCTTACAAGTAGTTACCACAGAATAAGTCTATTAAAAAACATTTTTGCTTTAATTTCCCAGCTTCATTAGAACTATGGATCCACTGGTGATGCCTTTAAATTTAATCCTCAGATGCCTTCATGCAGTATTACAGTTCTCTAGCAGTAACATTGCTGGGGGGGAGGGGGTGGGGGGGAATAAAACCTCCCGCTCACCCCCATCTGAGATGGCAAGACCTCCAGCCCAGCATGAAAACAAATCAGTTCAAACTCCACATAAAACCAGCCTGGCTCCATTCCACACCCAAATTAGTACCAGTCTGACCCAGAGCAAGACTGAGCACTCTGACCCCCCAAAGCTGACCAGTGTGAAAAGACTGACTTCAGCAAGGAGGTAAAATGATGAGCTCTCTCCCCAGATGTGCCAGAACCTAAGAAACAAGACTGAAGCAAAAAGAAACAGCACCAACAACTCCTGATTCAAAGCTGAGAAGCAACACAGTGCCACAACAAGGATGGATGACAACACTCCAAGAAAAAAAAAAAGAAGGACGAGGAGGGAATAAAGCCCCCCTTTCTCTGCTTAGCAGTGGGCAACCAGCTTTTTCCTTATCTTTTTCCTTATATATATATATATATTTTTTTTTTTTAAAAAAACTTCTTGCTGCAGTTTAGATATATCCAAGGCCATGCAGGTGGCGTAATCACTGGTATGAATTGGGAGGCTCTGGCAAACTCCTCAGTTACAATGAGCTGGGTTTATCTTGTAGCTTGACAAAGGCCTGAAATTTATGTTCAAGCACAGGCCTGGGATAATTTGCTTTTTTGTTTTCCCATTTCATTCCAAACATAAAACCCTCTATACGCAACTCCAATTAGCTCAACAGTTGTTACATTCCTCAGCCCCATTTACCTTTTACAATTTACAGATGTCAAAAAACAGTATCTTAAACATCAATCCATTATTCCATTTTCCTAGACCTAAATCAGTTCATATTCTAGCAACTTTTAAATACAACCTCATACAATACCAAGTTCACATCCATCATAGCATTTAGGAGTTTTCTTTTGGTTTGGTTTGTGGTTTCTTCTTTGTTTGTTTGTTTTGTTTGTTTTTTTGCTTTCAATGCAAATCAGAGTTTAACAATTTAAATTCTTTTCTGGTCTCAAAATTACTAGGTAACAATATAAGCAATTACTCTAATGTGTAAGGATGCATCCTAAGGGGGAGCAAGGTGGTATTTTAGCAGTGGAAACTTTTCCCATTTTGTAATCATCTCCCCAAACAAAATTCTTTTGGTACCAAATAGAAATATGCAAATTAAAATGCTGAACTCAGATATGAAAACCAAATATCAAGTTCAAATATGCAGATGGATCACAGTTACACTTATTCAAGACAATATCTCAATTTTTGCATTGCATCTTTGGGCCGCTTACTGCTCAGCCAGGCAGAGGCACCGCTGGGTCTCCCTGACAAAACAGGTCAGCGGGCGCTGGAGCCCAATGGGCACCTGCCCCCACGCCGCCACAGCAAGCTGGACTAGGCAAGGCTTTTATTAGTGTCTCATCTGGTGTGCTACAACTGCTATCCCAAAAGCAGGATTCTTTACTTGATGTGCATACTGAAGAGCCAAATCCAGCACATTGAGATGAGACACAGCCTATCACAGAGTTGCGCAAGTCTGGATATTGGAATAGAGCTAGCATGCTAGAAAGAAAAGTAACAGCTACCACACACAAAATTTTACCATCACATTCACGCAGTAAATAACTAAATTACTCATGATCTTCTGTATTATCACAAAACGCACATTTTGAGTCCATGGATTCTCGTTATTTAACAGTCTATGAACTTACTGTACCACATAACAGACAAAGACCTATTAAACTGTAATATGCTTAAACAGATACCTACAAAGAAAACAGGTTAATGAGGAAAGCATCTTGCAGAGTTCAGCAAGTTTTCTATGACCTGTGTGTTATCAGTTAATTCTCAGCTTGTTGAAGTTCAAACCGTTCCACCTGTAAAACTGTCTGAAATGATTTAATCATCTCTTGTAGAGATTTATTTTGTCCTGCTCTTCACAGAATCACAGAATGTTAGGGATTGGAAGGGACCTCAAAAGATCATCTAGTCCAATCCCCCTGCTGGAGCAGGAACACCTAGATGAGGTTACACAGGAAGGCGTCCACGGAGGTTTTGAATGCCTCCAGAGTAGGAGACTCCACAACCTCCCCGGGCAGCCTGTTCCAGTGTTCTGTCACCCTCACTGAGAAGAAGTTTCTTCCCAAATTTAAGTGGAACATCTTGTGTTCCAGTTTTAACCCATTACCCCTTGTCCTACCGTTGGTTGTCACCTAGAAGAGCCTGGCTCCATCCTCATGACACTCACCCTTTACATATTTGTAAACATTAATATGGACACCCCTCAGTCTCCTCTTCTCCAAGCTACAGAGACCAAGCTCCCTCAGCCTTTCCTTGTAAGGGAGATGCTCCACTCCCTTAATCATCAAATTTGTTGCCCTACGCTGGATTCTCTCCAGCAGTTCCCTGTCCTTCTGGAACTGAGGGGCCCAGAACTGGACACAATATTCCATATGTGGTCTCACCAGGGCAGAGTAGAGGGGAAGGAGAACCTCTCTTGACCTACTAACTACCCCCTTTCTAATACACCCCAGGATGCCATTGGCCTTCTTGGCCACAAGGGCACAGTGCTGGCTCATGGTCATCCTGCTGTCCACCAGGAACTCCAGGTCCCTTTCCCCTACGCTGCTCTCTAATAGATCATTCCCCAACTTATACTGGAACCTCGGGTTGTTCCTACTAAGATGCAAGACTCTACACTTGCCCTTGTTATATTTCATTAAATTTTTCCCCACCCAACTCTCCAGCCCGTCCAGGTCATGCTGGATGGCAGCACAGCCTTCTGGTGTGTCAACCGCTCCTCCCAGCTTGGTGTCATCAGCAAACTTGCTGACAGTACACTCTATTCCCTCGTCCAAATCATTGATGAATATATTGAATAATATAGGCCCCAGTACTGAGCCCTGAGGCACTCCACTAGATACTGGCCTCCAACTAGACTCCGCCCCATTGACCATGACTCTCTGGTTTCTTCCCTTCAGCCTGTTCGCAGTCCACCTCATTACCCATTCATCCAGACCGCACTGCTGTGGGAGACTGTGTCAAATGCCTTACTGAAGTCAAGGTAGACCACATCCACCACTCTGCCATCATCCACCCATCTTGTTATGTCCTCATAAAAGTCAATGAGGTTGGTCAAGCACGACTTCCCCTTGGTGAAGCCATGTTGACTGCCCCTAATGACCCTCTTATCCCTGATATGCCTTGAGATGGCACCAAGGCTAAGTCATTCCATCAGTTTCCCAGGAACGGAGGTGAGGCTGACTGGTCTATAGTTAACTGGGTCCTCCTTCTTGCCCTTTTTGAAGACTGGAGTGACATTTGCTTTCTTCCAGTCCTCAGGCACCTCTCCCATTTCCCAGGACTTGGCAAAGATGATGGAGCGAGGTCCAGCAATGACCTCATCCAGCTCCCTCAGTACCTGCGGGTGCATCCCATCTGGACCCATGGATTTATGAATGTCCAGATTGCCTAATTGGTCCCTAACCCAGTCCTCATCAACCGAGGAAAACTCCTCCATTGTCCTGCCTTCCTCTGGGGCCTCAGGGGTACGGGGCTCCTCAGGACAGCCTCCAGCAGAGTAGACAGAGACAAAGAAGGCATTCAGTACCTCTGCCTTCTCTGTATCTTCTGTCACCAGGGCACCCACCCCGTTCATCAGTGGGCCTACATTGCCTCTGGTGTTAGTTTTATCTGCCATGTATTGGAAAAAGCTCTTCCTGTTGTCCTTGACCCCTCTCGCCAGGTTTACTTCCAAGGAGGCCTTAGCTTTCCTAGTTGCCTCCCTACATCCCCTGACAACAGCCTCATATTTTCCCCAAGTGGCCAGCCCCTCCTTCCATGATCTGTAAACTCTCCTCTGCCACTTGAGCATACCCAGCAGTTCCCTCTTTAACCACGCAGGTCTCCTGGTTCTCTTCCTTGACTTCCTACGTGTCAGGATGCTCTGATCTTGTGCCCGGTAGAAACAGTCCCTGAACACTAACCAACTATCTCTGGCCCCCTTACCTTCAAGCAGCCTTACCGATGGGATTTCCCTCAGCAATTGCCTGAAAAGGCCTAAGTTTGCCTTGCTGAAATCCAGGGTTGCAATTCTGCTTGCTATCCTGTTCCTGCCACACAAGATCCTGAACTCCGTCATCTCATGGTTGCTGCAACCAAGGCAGCCCTCAACCTTTACCGCTTCAACCAGACCCTTCTTGTTAGTGAGGATGAGGTCCAGCAGTGCACCTCTTCCAGTCGGCTCCTCCACCCTTTGCATCAGAAAGTTATCAAGGCACTGGAGGAACCTCCTAGACTGTGGATGGCTGGCTGAGTAGTCCTTCCAACAAACATCAGGGAAGTTAAAATCCCCCACCACAACCATGGCCTGTGATTTTGAGGCTGCTCTCAGCTGTCTGTAGAAGGCCTCATCAACTTCCTCACCCTGATCTGGTGGCCTATAATAGACACCCACAATAGTATCACCCTTGCCAGCCTGCCCCTTAATTTTCACCCATAGACTCTCAACTCATTCCTCATCCGAGCCTGGACAATACTCAATACATTGTAGTTGCTCTCTCACGTAAAGAGTGACTCCGCCACCACGCCTGGCTGGCCTGTCTTCTCGCCTTAAAAACAACATTAATTGCAACAAAGTATTATACTTCAAGGTTCTATCCTCCAACCACTTTTCCCATTCATCTAACTTACACAGCAGCCACCATTGATCATAATATTTCACAAGATTTTCCTTTCTCATATTTCCAAGTGCTGTCCTAGGTTATAGAACACCTCCCAATACCGATTTCTTAAAAACACGACTGAAAACAATCATTACTGACACCATCTCGTAAGTAAAAACCATGAGAAGAGGGAGGGAGGAAGGGAGGGGAAGCACGGGGCTGCTTGCAGCACGAGTGGGAAAAGCGGGGAGAAGGCCCACAGTGTATCCACATAAACAATGTCACAAAGAAAGAACTGCAAACAACAACCAGTGACTCCTTCTGCTCTCTCGTGGAAGTTGGAGGGTTAAAAGGTGGTAGAGGCAGATACAAATTGGTAAAAAGAACTGATAGTACACAGGTTTACAACTTTAACATTCTCAGCTTTCACAGGTTCTTTGATCAAGACTCCAATCCTCTGGACTTGCTGTTCTCATCAGTGTTGGGCAATGGTACAGGAGGCCACCTGCTCGGCATCTTTCCTCCCCCCGCCCCAGACTGCTGAACCATCGGGGGTGCCGAAGGCACAGCAGGGGATGGAGTAGGGAGGACATTGAAAACATGAACTAGGTAAGATTCATAGCGATTTTCAGGATACTTATCAGGCTGCAACGCTGCAAAAATTCCGGCAGCAGCAGACCGTTCAGCCTTAAGATCTTTTAAGACGGTAATTATAAGCTTCCATGCAGTTGCTAATGATTTAGCTTCTTTATCTCCATTGCTGACTTTATCCCATAATTTCTGCCCTATATCGTCCCAAAGTTCAAGTTTAAGTTTTGAGTCACTAATGCTCTGTCCTGGTTTTGTTAAAAACAAGTTTCTCTTTTAGTGAATTTTTGCCTGTCAGCTAAAGCCTTCATATTAGCTGCATTTTCCTGGAGAACGCAACACATGTTTTGGTTAAACCTAGCAATGGAATGCAAACTTATTGATAAGCACGGATGGACATCTCGCGAGAGGGGCAACGAGAAAACTGATGACCGAGAGACTGACCAATGGTGTATAACATTCCATTCACGTGAATACTTCATATAAAGTGGGAGATCACGAGGATCTCGACCCTTTTTTCCTCGTGGCTGACATTAGGAGAGGATCTTGCTGGTCGTCCCTGAGAACTGAGGCCTAGTGACAGACTGAATCCAGCTCCGGTTGGCTGCAGTGTCCAATCCAGGACTTTGGGTGCTGGCTCTGCAGTTGCTGAGACTTAGAGGATTGGTTTTGTATATTTTGTATTATTTTCTCTGTTCTTATTAGTAGCATTAGTAAAACATCTTTAACTTTTCCAACTCTCTTCTCTCTGTCCTTCTTTCCCTCCCGATCGCCTGTCCTGAGTGGGAAGGGGAGAGAGGGAGGGGCAAAAGGGGGAAGTGGGGGGGAGAGGAGGTTAACAATACATCTGCCAGGGTTTGATTGTCACCCCGCACGCAATCTTAACCCTCGACAGATAATTGGCGTCCAACGTGGGGCAAGAGAAAGGGGTAAATTTGGAGATTTTTGGCTTTTCTACTGCTCTGACGTACCTTTCAATTTTCTTGGCACGGTGCCAACTCATAGAGTTGTGATACTCGCGCGTCTGCTTCGGATATGTTTTAGTGGTATTAAGGCAAAGTGAATTACATTGATTTAAAGATGTTATGGCAAAAGTTGTATCAGTTATTTTCTACATTGTGCTCGCTGATCCCATATCTGTGTTGGTGTTTCTTTCTAAATCGAAGTATTCATTATATAACAACAAGAAACTGGACAGCGGTCATGATGATACTGTGTGGTATGGCACTGGTTTATTTCATTATATTGCAGCCGCTAATGAATTTCTACTCGATTCTGCTTTACCTCGAAAAACCTCCAGGAGAGATTAAAGAGCAGAATGGCTCTGTATTTACTAATTGGTCAAGCGAATCTTTAGAAAGACTGACTAACAATACTTTTGTGTTTTCGCTAGGACAGTTTGCAAATGTTTTAGAGAACTTCGAATATCCTTGGAGCTTTGATAGAACTGTGATGGTGTTATCTGTTTTGCTGAATGTGTGTCAGTTTGTGTTACTGTTAAGAGAAATGAGGTTCAATAGGAGGTTTGCGTCTCTTTTTAGTCCTGAGATTTGCAGTGCGTCTTCGGAAGCTTTAGCAAAAAGCACTCCTAGCCGCTCGAGAAAAGGCAAAACAGCCAAAGCTGCTGCTGCAGCCACTGCCCCCCCAACCGCGGCTTCACAGGCTGAAGCTACAGCTCCTCCGCAGAGCTCCTCTGCCAAGGTTGCTGCAGATAACATTACCTCTCCAGCCTCAAAGGCTAACAAGGCAGCCCCCCCTTCTTCACACACTGCTCACTGTTGCTGCTGTAACCACAGCAATCACTGTGACAGTCATTCAGACTCTGGAAATGAATCAAATGATGGTGAACCCATATCAGCATCAGTTGCCGGTTGTAAGAAAGTCACTAGAAAGACTACCCGTGCAGCAGGTGATGGCACAGGGCCAACATCAACCCAAGAGGCATCATCAGGACAGGGTGGAGATGAAGTGACCACCACTCGGTCCTTTTCTCCAGGTGAGCTGAGAGATCTGCAAAAAGACTTTAGTCGTCGTGAAGGCGAGAATATTTTAACCTGGCTGCTGCGATGCTGGGACAATGCGGCAGAAACAATTGAATTAGAAGGTGGTGAAGCCAGGCAGCTGGGATCTCTGTCAAAAGATTCCACCATTGATAGGGCAATTTCAAGAGAGTCTAATGCCGCTACTCTCTGGACCTGACTCCTGGCAGCTATGAAAGTCAGATTTCCCTACAAGGAAGATTGTATATCCAAGTTAGGGAAATGGAATACTATGGAGAGAGGTATCCAGTTCCTGAGAGAATTAGCTGCGCGAGAGATCATCTATCTAGGACCAAACAGCCAAGAGGGGACAGACCCAGATAGAATCAATTATACAAAATCTATGTGGCGCAGATTTGTACAAAGTGCACCACCTGCATATGCTAAGTCATTGGCAGGAATGGTCTGGTCAGCTAGAGGTGCACAAGAAATTAATGAAGTGATTGAGCAGCTCCGGTGCTTTGAGGACAGCCTTGCTGGTTCTCTACGGGCTTGTGTCTCTGCTGTGGAGAAACTGTGTGAAAAATCTGATGACCGGTTTGAAAAGCTGTTGCAAGAAATCAAAGAGCTCAGAGAAGACACATACCATTCACGACCTGCACAAACCTATGTTTCAGCTGTTAGGAGAAGGCGTTTCCAATCTCAAGAGAGAGGGCAGAGACAGCCCACAAAAAGAGGTTCACTGTGGTTCTTCCTACATGAACAGGGAGAAAACATGAATAAGCGGCATGGAAGGTCTACCTCAGAACTTCAAGAACGAGTACGTGAGATAAAAGGAAAAACTCCTAGGAAGGTGGCTGCTCCAGTTTACAAAAGGAGCAGAAGAGATTCTGATGCTCTTGAAGGAACCTCTAATTCACACCCAGAGACTGTGCAAAACAGGAATTAGAGGTGCCCTGCCTCCAACCAGGTGGAGGAAAGGGATAACAGAGTTTATTGGACTGTACAAATACTATGGCCTGGTACAACACAACCCCAGGAGTACAAAGCTTTAGTGGACACTGGTGCTCAGTGCACAATAATTCCTTCTAATTATAAAGGAACGCAATCCATCAATATTGTTGGAGTGACTGGGGGATCCCAGGAGCTGACTGTTGTAGAGGCTGAAATGAGTCTAACTGGAAAAAACTGGCAAAAGCATCCCATTGTGACTGGTCCAGATGCTCCGTGTATCCTTGGTATAGACTACCTCAGGAGAGGGTATTTTAAGGACCCAAAAGGGTATAGGTGGGCATTTGGTATAGCAGCTGTGGACACTGAGAAAATTGAACAGCTGTCTGATTTGCCTGGTCTTTCAGATGACCCTTCTGTTGTAGGACTGCTGATGGTTGACGATCAGCAGGTGCCAATTGCTACCACGACGGTGCATCGCCGGCAATATCGCACCAATCGAGACTCTTTGATTCCTATCCAGAAGCTGATCCGTCAATTGGAAAGCCAGGGTGTGATCAGTAAGACTCGCTCACCTTTTAACAGCCCAATCTGGCCAGTGCGTAAGTCTAGTGACGAGTGGAGACTAACTGTAGACTATCGTGGCCTGAATGAAGTTACACCACCACTGAGTGCTGCTGTGCCTGACATGCTAGAACTGTAATTTGAACTGGAGTCAAAGGCAGCCAAGTGGTATGCTACAACTGACATTGCTAATGCATTTTTCTCTATTCCTGTAGCAGCAGAGTGCAGGCCGCAGTTTGCTTTCACCTGGAGGGGCATCCAGTATACATGGAATCGCTTGCCCCAGGGGTGGAAACACAGTCCTATCATCTACCATGGACTGATCCAGACCACGCTGGAGCAAGGTGAAGCTCCAGAATACTTGCAATATATTGATGACATCATCGTAGGGGGCGACACAGCGAAAGAAGTCTTCGAGAAAGGTGAGAGAATAATTCATATTCTTTTGGATGCTGGTTTTGCCATAAAACGGAGCAAGGTCAAGGGACCTGCACGAGAGATCCAGTTTTTAGGAATAAAATGGCAAGATGGCCGTCGTCAGATCCCAATGGATGTGATCAACAAAATTGCAGCAATGTCTCCACCTACTAATAAAAAGGAGACACAGAGTTTCTTGGGCATTGTAGGTTTTTGGAGAATGCATATTCCTGACTACAGCCACATTGTGAGCCCTCTCTATCGAGTGACTCGTAAGAAGAACCAATTTGAGTGGGGCCCTGAACAACGACAAGACTTTGAACAAATTAAGCGTGAGATAACTCATGCGGTGGCCCTTGGACCAGTCCGAACTGGAGTAGATGTTAAAAATGTGCTCTACACTGCAGCCGGAGATAATGGACTTACCTGGAGCCTCTGGCAGAAAGCACCAGGAGAAACCCGAGGTTGACCCTTAGGTTTTTGGAGTCGAGGATACAAAGGATCTGAGGCCAACTATACTCCAACTGAAAAGGAGATACTAGCAGCATCTGAAGGAGTTTGAGCTGCTTCAGAAGTGATCGGCACTGAAGCACAGCTCCTCCTGGCACCTCGACTGCCGGTGCTGAGCTGGATGTTCAAAGGGACGGTTCCCTCTCCACATCATGCAACCGAAGTTACGTGGAGTAAATGGATTGCACTGATCACACAACGAGCTCGAATTGGAAGTCCCAACCGTCCAGGGATATTAGAAGTTATTACAGACTGGTCAGAAAGCAAAGACTTTGGGATGTCTCCAGATGAGGATGAAGTAAAACGTGCTGAAGAAGCACCACCATATAATATGCTTTCAGAGACTGATAAGCAGTATGCACTGTTCACAGATGGATCCTGTCGTCTTGTAGGAAAACATCGAAGGTGGAAAGCTGCTGTGTGGAGTCCCACACGACAAGTTACAGAAGCCACTGAAGGACAAGGTGAATCCAGTCAGTTTGCAGAAGTGAAAGCCATCCAGCTGGCTTTGGACATTGCTGAATGAGAGAAGTGGCCAATACTTTATCTCTATACTGACTCATGGATGGTAGCAAATGCCTTGTGGGGGTGGCTACAGCAATGGAAGAAAAGCAACTGGCAGCGCAGAGGTAAACCCATTTGGGCTGCCACACTGTGGCAAGACATTGCTGCTCGGCTAGAGAGCCTGCCTGTGAAAGTTCGGCATGTAGATGCTCATGTACCTAAAAGTCGAGCCACCGAGGAACATCTAAACAACCAACAAGCAGATCAAGCTGCTAAGATTAAAGTAGCTGAGATGGACTTGGACTGGCAACATAAAGGTGAACTTTTCCTAGCTCGGTGGGCCCATGATGCTTCAGGGCATCAAGGTAGAGATGCAACATACAAATGGGCTCGTGATCAAGGGGTGGATTTAACTATGGACACTATTTCACAGGTTATTCATGAATGTGAAACTTGCGCTGAAATCAAACAAGCAAAACGGTTAAAACCTGTATGGTATGGGGGGCGATGGTTAAAGTATAAGTATGGAGAAGCTTGGCAGATTGATTATATGACACTTCCACAAACACGTCAAGGTAAGCGTTATGTACTTACAATGGTGGAAGCAACCACTGGATGGTTGGAAACATATGCCGTACCTCATGCTACAGCCCGAAATACTATCTTGGGCCTTGAAAAGCAAGTCCTTTGGCGGCACGGTACGCCAGAAAGAATTGAATCAGACAATGGTACTCATTTCAAAAACAGTACTATAGACAATTGGGCCAAAGAACATGGTATTGAGTGGGTATATCATATTCCATATCATGCACCAGCCTCTGGGAAAATTGAAAGGTACAATGGTTTGTTAAAAACTACACTAAAGGCACTTGGTGGTGGAACCTTTAAAAACTGGGATTCACATTTAGCAAAAGCCACTTGGTTGGTCAACACTAGGGGATCAACCAATCGAGCCGGGCCTGCCCAATCAGAAATTCTACGGACTGTAGAAGGAGATGAAGTCCCTGTAGTACACATGAAAAATATGTTAGGAAAGGCAGTCTGGGTTACTCCTGCCTCAGGCAAAGGCAAACCTATTCGTGGGATTGTTTTTGCCCAGGGACCTGGCAGCACCTGGTGGGTGATGCTTAAGGATGGAGAAGTTCGGTGTGTACCTCAAGGGGATTTGATTCTAGGTGAAAATATGCAATGCTGAACTGTATGATGTGAATTGCCGCACTAACAATGTTTAATAAGTGTCTTTCAGATCAAGACAATGGTGATGAAACTAGAGCTAGCTTCTTCGAGTGGCGCCCGACACCTTCTTCGAAGTTGGTGTCCTTAACCCACAAACAGTGGTCATGAGATGCACTTGTACCATTTTTCCTGCCCTGGGAGACTGTTGTGACAAAATGAACTTAATGAACTTTTCAAAGGATGGTCCACTGATTAATTACTCCTGTGTATATATGTACATATGTGTGTATATATATATATATATATATATATAGTAGTAGTGATTAATTAGATTGTATTGATAGATTGTATTGATAAGGTTTAAGTATTCAGTGAATGTCATATTATAAGGGGTGGAATGTTCTGGTTTTGTTAAAAACAAGTTTCTCTTTTAGTGAATTTTTGCCTGTCAGCTAAAGCCTTCATATTAGCTGCATTTTCCTGGAGAACCCAACACATGTTTTGGTTAAACCTAGGAATGGAATGCAAACTTATTGATAAGCATGGATGGACATCTCGCGAGAGGGGCAACGAGAAAACTGATGACCGAGAGACTGACCAATGGTGTATAACATTCCATTCACGTGAATACTTCATATAAAGTGGGAGATCACGAGGATCTCGGCCCTTTTTTCCTCATGGCTGACATTAGGAGAGGACCTTGCTGGTCGTCCCTGCGAACTGAGGCCTAGTGACAGACTGAATCCAGCTCCGGTTGGCTACAGAGTCCAATCCAGGACTTTGGGTGCTGGCTCTGCAGTTGCTGAGACTTAGAGGATTGGTTTTGTATATTTTGTATTATTTTCTCTGTTCTTATTAGTAGCATTAGTAAAACATCTTTAACTTTTCCAACTCTCTTCTCTCTGTCCTTCCTTCCCTCCCGATCGCCTGTCCTGAGTGGGAAGGGGAGAGAGGGAGGGGCAAAAGGGGGAAGTGGGGGGGAGAGGAGGTTAACAATACATCTGCCAGGGTTTGATTGTCACCCCGCAATCTTAACCCTCGACATGCTCATAACAGTCTTTTCAGGTTTTAATTGCTTCAGTGTAGTAATTATCAGTTTCGGGGCGGTTACAAGGCCGAGAATATATTTTTCACTGCAACTGATCGCCTTCCACAACACAGTTCCCACTTTTTCCCAAGTCTCTATTTGAAAAGCTCCTGACAGATCAGCAGGAAACCCATTGCCTCTCCACCAAATTCAAAGTTTTTTGACGTTACTCTCCTCATAGTTCACCCTTCTCATAGAGAGGATATGCGAGAGGAGTCGCACTATTTCTTCTTCTTCTTTAAAAATATTCTGCCCCATCTCCTCTCGCCCCCAGCTGCTCACCTCTTTGGGTGTCCGTTGCAACAATATCGGATCCTCTATCTCTCCTCTGTCACTTCTGTAGCGATCAATCAGGAGACACGCAGCCTGCAGACTACGTCCCGATCACGGTCCAGCCATGCCGTCTCCAGCTGGTGCTCGCTCCTCGCAGCAGTTGTCCCCTCGCCGTAAATTCTCCTTGCATATCACGTCGGCATCGCCACTTGCGAGCGTGAAAAATCATGGACTCCACACAATCCAATATGAATTCAAGCGAAGCCATTTATTACAGAAACAAGCCTCCTTATATATGCAGTTATTTCCTGATCACGCGTCCACGCTCCAAGCATGCATTAGCTGATTGGACATTGTCTATGTTCATGAGCTGTCTACGCGCCCAAGTCTCACTGCTAATAGGTCTGTTGATTTATGTTGTGTTCTCAGCTTTCCAAGGTGGCCTTGAAATTCTTTTGGGCCTGGGTAGTTTAATAACAAATCTCCATCTAAGAGAAACCCATCCACACAGTAACTTCAAGAAAATTCAAAAACATCCAAAACACTTCAAAAACTGATCATGGAGAGCTCTGGTTCCCCAATGAGTAAATTTAGGATTCCCTTAACCTAATTTTTGGGGACTATCTCTCTACTATCCGGTAAAAAAAATAACATCCCCCATTCTTGAGATCTGCACCTATCCGTTGTCTACAATATCCTAACAATCCTAACAATTGTCTTTTCCCTTTTATAAACCAATGTCCTAAATATTTTACGTCTGGTTCTACAAACTTCAATTTACTCTCTGATACTTTTAATCCTTTGTGTCTAAAAAAGTTCAATAATCCTATGGTTCTTTTTCATACTGTCTCTTCTGCTTCGTTCCGGCAATTAATAAGTCGTCTATTATATTAACTTTACCCCAGAAGGGGGTTCAAATTCTAACAATAGTTTTTCTAACACTTATCCAAATAAATTTGGTAATTCTGTAAAACCCTGTGACGATACGGTCTATCTTAATTGTTGTTTTCGTCCCATTCAAAAACAAAATAATTCCTGCTACTCTCATCTAAGGGGCAGGCCCAAAATACATCTTTTAGATTTACTACGCTATACTAAATGTTTTCTGGGGACATCTGGTTTAGCAATATATATAGATTTGCTACCACAGGAAATCGGGATATGGTTGGTTTTGACTTTGTCCTGTGGCGTTATCACATATAGTTTTACTTTTAATATTCCCTGTTCAATTTCTATAGTCATGCCTAATGCCACAATTAAATCTCTCCCCAATAGATTATTTTCAGCCTCTGGGACTAATAAGAAGTCATTTAGGCAATTTCTTATTTAGATTCAATTTCCACATAATCCAGTATGAGAACTTTGAAGGGTTCTCCCTTTGCTTCCACTACGAGGGCAGTCTTCTTTAAAATGCATCCTCTGGGAAGGTAGACCTTCCTACCCCCGTATCCACCAAAAAGATCACTTCTTCTTTATGGGGGCCTATCTTGAGTTTTATTAAGGGCTCTGTTGTTGTCTTTGCCCCTAATATATATAGAGCCCCTGCTCCTCTAAACATCTTCTCATTTTGCTCTCTATTTCTACAACTTCACTGCATATGTCCCTTTTTCCCACAATAATAACAACAAATAGGGACATTCTCTCTCTGTATTCGATTCATAGGAGGTCTGTTTACCGGGACCGATCTCCCCCTTTGTTCATTTTGTTCTTCTCTAACCGGTGTTAGTTTCTCTGCCTTTTGAGTCTCCCTTACTGCGGCTACTAAGAATTTTTTCCTTTGCTCTTTGTTTCTCCCCATCTCTTTGAGTTTTTCTAATTTCTTTCTTATATCTCCCCAGGATTTTGCTACAAACTGGGGGTCTACTCCTGAGTATATTTATCCTTTTTCTCAAAAACATATATTTCTACAGTTCTCAAACTTCCTTCCCAGCATGAAACATATCGCTTTCTTCTTGACCAAAAAGTTCTTTACCATTTACATACAGTAATAGACCATTTTCTCTTTACCCTTCCCCTGGGTAAATTCTTCATTCCAAAATTCTAACGTGACACCCCCCCCTCCCCCCGCCAGGGACTGTCAGGGGGGTTTCTCTGGCAGGTTGCTCCCCTCCAACCTCTTGGGCCCCTTCCGTGGGTCCCGCTAGACCTAAGGACTTGCTTGTTCCCTGGCCTATCCTGACTGGTTCACAACGTGTGACTCGAATCCATGACCAAAACAAACTCTTCACTCGCTTTGTCCCTTCAGTGGCCAAGCCCCTTGTGGGGTGTTGGAACCGCAATTAGAAGGACTCCGCACTCGCTTTGCAACCAGGTTGTGTTTCAGCCAACACCAGTCACACACACCACCCGACCCAGCGGTACTTACAGTCCACTTTTCCCGTTGGGAACTTCATGCTCTCTGGATTACGGGTGAACTGCAGTATGGGGAGGAGCTCAGTTCTTTTGTTTATGCTTTATCATGTAATAACGTTGGATCTCCAGACACTCCGAGCACTAGGGCCACTGGTTAGAGTGGGGCGCCTCCCCGAGCTCAGAGTGGTGCAGAGATATCCAAGGTTATCACGTTGGGGTCACCAATTGAAATAAACAACTCAGGCTACTCCAATCATGGATAGCAGCACCTCATGCAATTTATTACAATGTGTTCGATAATAGAATAAGCAAAACAGTGCTGGGTGTGCAGGGAACCTGCGCTCCACAAACACGCACACTAAGATCTCCAAACTGGCCCTTTTTATTGTCTTTGAGTTCCGGATTTCGGCTAGTTTCATCCTATTTTCGTTTCTTCGGTATTACTTGTTCTTTCCTTTGCGGTCTTCAGGAGGCCTTCTTGCGGTTGGTCATTCTGGAGGAAGTTCCTCTTTCTTCCTCCGTGTCTTCTTACCTTGTGACCTTCTAGTTTCACAACTAGTCTTACAGTTGGTTTAAAGCAAGCCAGGTTTACAATTAGCCACACAGTTTGCTCAAAGCTTAGCCTGATTTCCTTTGTCCTAGTGACAGAGAGAATTGACAATTAACTAATTAACACCTAAAGAACTAACACTTGACACTTAGAGAGCTAACCCTTTAACCCACATCACTATGGCCTAGCCTTGCTTAACTCTGTGTAACATATTGTACGAAAAACGGGACTTCACTGACACCTTGCAAAAATAATAATCCTTGGGTGAATCCTTGGCGCATCCTTCGGTAAACTAGATTACAGAAACTTCGGCACAGGACAGGAGATGCCTAACCAACTCATCACACTGTACCAAAGGTGACCATGTACAAAGAAAGAGGACCCGTGTTAACTGTCGTGGTTGAGACGGACAAACGACATAGACCAAGTTCTTCCAGGATGAAAGTAGTAGATGCCATTTATTGCCACAAGTGCATTTTTATACAGTTTTACCAATTCATGTGTCTCTTCACTATTGGTTACAAGTTACAGCAGTAACATCTCATTGGCTAATTTTGCTATCATCAGTGTTACTCTTCTACTCCCTTCTCTCTCACGGGTACATCCTTAACATCTCCGGATACTCCTTTACTCACGGGTAGACCTTCATATCTTCAAGGCTAATTTCTGTTCCCATGCCCTCCATCAGGGAATCCACGGACCCACCGTAGTCCCCCACAATTCCCCCTTTTTGTTTTTGTGCTAAAAAAATTGCCTTCATTGTCGACTGCAGGGCCCTTTGCAGCAGAGAAATCATGCATGGCAACATTAGTAACACAACCACAACAATCATCAAAACAATCAGTCCCGTTTTCACTACTGATAGCAACCATCCTAAAAACCTCCAACCACTAAGCAATTTATTTAACAAATCCCATGAAAAATCTTCACACCCATGTCCTTTAGCTAATAACAAAAAGTCTATTGCGGCTCTACTCTGTCATGTGGCATGTCTTACAGAATCTACATCTAACAAAAGTCCACTTAAAGCCTTAGAAGTTCTGTTAGTTTGCTTAACTAACCAGCATCCTAATTTTTCTAAAGTATTTAAAGCTTTAGCTGTGCCAACACCAGATACATGAGGTTCTAAACCCCCTAACCCTGATCCCCAAAAGTCTACATTATCATCACATTTGACTCATATACATGCAAAAAGTATTTTTCTCGTCTTGCTCTTCTGTGATCTATTATCATAGATACATTGGGTGTTAAGAGAGTTAATAGTCCCAAAATACACAGTCCTCCAACAGCATTAGAAGGAATTCCTGGCCAGACTCTATCTCCACAGATCAAGAATACACCATACAGGAGGTTTTTGGGGTCGCTGTCCCACACTATCAATGACACCCCTTGGATTCTTCTGCGAGGCGTTACACCATCGAGTTTCATTTCTATAGTCACCAAGGGTAGCACTAACATTTTGCAGTCTTATCCATTCATGTTCTCGTATATTGTTCTGACACTTTTCACAAACCAGGTTGATACAAGCGTCCATGGACATAGATGCCAGCAATTCCAGTTCCTGTGGTTCAATATCTGCTTCCAGGAGGTAATTAATCCAAAGTGCCATGTTGGTATTACTACAGTTCGTTGCAATGCCTTTGCACCAATCACTATTTTGAAACAGTTGTGGGATGCTGCTGTAGTTATCAAGGGGGATGCCAACCAAGCATGTGTGGAACAGGTTTTCCAGAGATGCCATAACTAGGCATATAGAGTCCTGGTCAGTCATGTTGGCTAAAGTAATCCACGTTAGTCTTTGTCTGTGCAGGCATCCAAAGCGCAGCAGATGCAGCAATCATTGCCAGGAAGATAACACAGATTTCACATTTCATGCTGGCAACCATTGCGGCCCTTGATCTGTAAGGACACAAGCATAGCCTCTCCCCCAGGTTATCAATTGATGTGGCCTTTTCCATTGACCATTAACTAGTGATTTGACCACAACTAACGTAGGTTCCTTCTGATTTAGCATGTTTTTGGGTCACACTTGCAAAGTGTTTCATCACATACAATGCTTTTGACAATTGGTTTTGTGGTGTTTTCCCTACTTCTCCCCCCTTTTTGTTTAAAAAAAGAAAAAAAACAAAAACACAGTTCAGAATCAGATACGTACGTTGGACCTCGACTACGTACTCAGAATCTCAAATCAATTTTAGAGGTTCCTCCTTAAAAAGCTCTAAGTAATGTAAGGCTGCACCAAGTTCTACTAATTGGGTTGAACCTTCAATAATTTTTACAGAATGATGCCAATTGTTATCTTCACACCAAACCACTACAGCTTTATGAGACTTTCCTGAACCCTCAACAAAAACTGTGCAAGTATGTAGGATCAGACCAGATACACGTATGGCCTATGACCTGATGTTAAAGAATTGCAGGTTCTGCAGCAATTTACATTTTACATTTATGCATGCCAAAAGCTGTGCTGTTAAGAAAACCAGCTAGTGCAATTTACAAAGACATAGATTGCAAATAAAAAAAAATCAAAATTAAGCTTCACAAATGGTACATGTATGACAAAAGGATCATGGCCTTTTGAGACTTAAATTCATTCCCTGCTTTTCTTGATCAGAGTAACAATCAGTATATCAGTCTGTTAGCAATCTCATCATACTGTCCCACAAGAGCCACAGGTTTTTTCTATGTTGTAGCTGTAAACAGACAAATCTGCAAGTCCAATCGAATGCAGTCAGCCTGTAAGGTTGTCATAAATTTATTCCTCAAAATCTCTAACTCCATTTTGGCTGTCATATTTATTGGATATTGTTTTCCCTTACCAGATCGAAGTCCTGTTTCAGATCTATCAGTGCAGTGTTTGCTTTATCGAAACACTGACTCTTAATATTAGTGGAAATAGAGCATTCAAAATTTCCCTGGAAATTTTTCACTTGCACAAGTAGATCTGCACCATCCAAGCAGCTTCTTGTAGGACATGTAACTAAACAGAATTCTCAGAAAACGTTATTTCAGCTTACAATTTACTTAACAAATCTTGACCCAAGAGAGGTACAGGGCTTTCTGGCAAATACAAGAATTCATGTATTAAAACTTTGTTCCGAATTTGGCATTCTATTAGTCTCAAAAAACAGCTTTTCTTTCGTTTTCTCCCATGACCTCAAAAACTAGCACAGTGAATTTACTAAGAAGTCTCTTACAACCAGTTACCACAGAATGAGGAGACTTAGGGGTGACCTTATTAATGTTTATAAATATATAAAGGGTGAGTGCCACGAGGATGGAACCAGGCTCTTCTCAGTGGCAAACAATGATAGGACAAGGGGTAATGGGATCAAGCTGGAACACAAGAGGTTCCACTTAAATTTGAGAAAGAACTTCTTCTCAGTGAGGGTGACAGAGCACTGGAACAGGTTGCCCAGGGAGGTTGTGGAGTCTCCTTCCCTGGAGACATTCAAAGCCCGCCTGGACATGTTCCTTTGCGACCTCTCCTAGGCGTTCCTGCCCCAGCAGGGAGATAGGACTGGATGGTCTTTTCAGGTCCCTTCCAATCCCAAACATACTGTGATACTGTGATATATATATATATATATATATATAATATTTTTGTTTAATTTCCCAGCTTCATTAGAAGTATGGATCCACTGGTGATGCCTTTAAATTTCACCCTCAGACTCCTTCATGCAGTATTACAGGTCTCTAGCAGTAACATTGCTTAGGGGAGGGGCGCGGGGGGGAATAAAACCTCCCTCTCACCCCCATCTGAGATGGGAAGACGTCCAGCTCAACATGAAAACAAATCAGTTTGAACTCCACATCAAACCAGCCTGGCTCTACTCCACACCCAAATGAGTACCAGTCTGACCCAGAGAAGTACTGAGCGCTCTGACCCCCAAAAGCTGACCAGTGTGAAAAGACTGACTTCAGCAAGGAGGTAAAATGATGAGCTCTTTCCTAAGATGTGCCAAAACCTAAGAAACAAGACAGAAGCAAAAAGAAACAACACCAACAACCCCTCATTCAATGTCGAGAAGCAACACAGTGCCACAACAAGGATGGGTGACAATACTCCAGGGAACATAAAAGACAGAGCAGGGGGACTAAAGCCCCCCTTTCTCCGCTTAGCAGCAGGAAGACAGGTTGTTTGTGGTTTTTTTTTTTCTGCAGTTCAGATGTACCAAGGCCACGCAGCTGGCGTAATCGCTGGTATGAAGTAGGAGGCTCTGGCAAACTCCTCGCAGCTCGACACAGGCCTGGGATATTTTGCTTTTTTGTTTTCCCATTTCATTTCAACCATAATACACTTCATATGCAATTTCAAGCAGCTCAGCAATAGTTACATTCCTCAGCCCCATTTACGTTTCACAAGTTACAGATGTCAAAAAACCAGCATATTAAACATCAATCCATTATTTGAGTTTCTTACATCCAAATCAGTTCATACTGTAGCAACTTTTAAATACATCTTCATACAATACCAAGTTCACATCCATCGTAACATTTAAGTGTGGGGTTTTTTTGTTTTTTTTGTTTTTTTTCCAATGCAAATCAGAGTTTAACAATTTAAATTCTTTTCTGGTCTCAAAATTACTAGATAACAATAGAAGCAATTACTCTAATGCGGAAGGATGCATCCTAAGGGGGAGCAAGGTGGAATTTTAGTAATGGAACCGGTTCCCATTTTGTAATTATCTCCCCCAACAAATTTATTTTGGTACCAAATATAAATATGCAAATTAAAATACTGAGCTCAGATATGAAAACCAAATACCAAGTTCAAATATGCAGACAGATCAGAGTTACACTTATTCAAGACAATATCTCGATTTTAGCATTGCACCTTTGAACCACTTACTGCTCAGCCAGGTAGTGGTGCTGCTGGGTCTCCCTGACAAAACAGGTCAGTGTGCGCTGGAGCCCCATCGGCACCGGCCCCCCCCGCCGCTGCAGCAAGCTGGACCGGGCAAGGCTTTTATCAGTGTCTCATCTGGGGTGCTACAACTGTTATCCCAAAACCAGGGTTCTTTACTTGGTGTGCATACACAAGAGCCAAATTTAGTACATAGTGATGAAACACAGCCCATCACAGAGTTGTGCAAGTCTGAATGCCGGAATAAAGCTAGTGTGCTAGAAAGAAAAATAACAGCTACTACACACAAAATTTTACCATCACATTCACACAGTAAAGAACTAAATTACTCATGATCTTCTGTATTATCACAAAACGCACATTTTGAGTCTCATTCTCGTTATTTAACAGTCTGTGAAATCACTGGACCACACAACAAAGGCCTACTAAAACTGCAACATGCTTAAATAGATACCCACAAAGAAAACAGGTTAATGAGGAGAGCATATTGCAGACTTCAGCAAGTTTACTGTGACCTGTGTGTTATCAGTTAACTCTCTCTCAGCTTGTTGAAGTTCAAACCATTCCACCTGTAAAACTGTCTGAAATGATTCGATGATCTCTTGTAGAGTTTTATTTTTCTCCTGTTCTTCTCACTTTAGAAACAACAAAGAGTTATACTTCAAGGTTCTATTCTCCGGACACTTTTCCCAATCATCAAACTTACACAGCAGCCACCATTTATTACAATATTTCACAAGATTTTCCTTCCTCATATTTCCAAGTGCTTTCCTATGTTCTAAAACACCTCCCAATACCGATTTCTTATGAACACGACTGAAAACAGTCATTCCTGACCCCATCTCGTAACTAGAAACTACGAGAAGAGGGAGGGAGGGGGGGAAAGCACAGGGCTGCTTGCAGCGCAAGTGGGAAAAGTGGGGAGAAGGTTTTACGGCGCACTTATACCACAAAGAAACAATTCTAACAACGACCAGTGAAACAATTAACTCACATTCCTGACAAGCTGCTTGATTTTCAGAGAGGCAACACACAGAAACACATAATATGTACTGTAAAACTCGCAGATAATATGTTGATAGCAAACATTAGCATTCTCTACTGCTAATTTCAACACCAGTGCTTCCTTAGCTTCTAAGTTTTCAACCTGCTTATTGATGGCCTCTTGAAGATGGTCAATAAATTGCATGTAATTCTCATTGGGACCCTGATTAATAGTTGCAAATGATTTGGCTGCTTTGTCGGTTTCAGGCACCTTTATCATAGCTTGATATGCGAGGTCTCTTGACTGCCTCAGGATTTCAGGAATTTATCGTGCCTGTAATTGTGGTGTGTCAATTAGTGTCTCTTCCAAGTGTTGGGGGTTAAATCCCAGCTTTTTGGTAAGTTCGGTTTACGCTCTGAAACTCTACCCCCACCCTCAGGATTTTGCTCTGCAGCAGCGTGGGAGGGGGGCGGGGGCAGGCTGAGGGGACCTAGGTGTATAGAAATTACGTTATTTGGCTCACTCTGGCTCACCACAGGAGGATCTTCCTCACCTAAATCTCCAGGCAAGGGGGGATAGGAAAAAAAAAAGTCCACTTTTTCATTCTGCGACTGATAGCAGCGGGGCAGAAGGTTGAACTGTGACCAATGGCGGTGACGCAGACGGCGGAACCGCGATTGATGATGGTGGAGCACATGTTTGAACCGTGATTGATGACGGCGGAGCAGTCGGTTGAATGCACTACTCTGACCGGTGCTCCGGGGGCCCCTCCCGAGATCGTATATAACCCAACGCTGTTTTTTCATGTGAGTCTTTCATAGCTTTTATCTGATCTCGGGGCCACACATACGTACGCTCCTCCTCTATTCCCTTTAACTTTCCAAGAAAGTGTCGCGGATCCTTATCCGTATCAGATAATATGGACTTGGGCGGTGTTGACAAACCTTTAGTAACAGGGAGAGTTGGAGTAGTACTTAATCTCGCCTTTTCCTCTGAATCTGGCCCAGGAGAGCCAGGAAGACCATCCCTCCCCGCTGTCTCTGCATGTTCCCGTTGCTCTTTTAATCCTCTGAAAGTCTCTAGCAACAAGTGACATGTTGTTAACAGTTCAGTTGTTTCTTTGCATCTTTCACTAGTGCTTTCCCCATAGTAACACAGTCCTTCCTTTGTAAAGCCAGTTCCAGAGGGCTAATACCCTGCTTCTTCAGAAGCAACTTTCATGTAGATAATATAATACCCTCTTCTTTAGATAAGTTCCACCCCCTCCCCGTTCCTGGTAGCTCACCAACTCTTAGTGTGGCGTCTTTTCAATGATCCGGATCTTCGGCAGCTCTCCTCGGCTGCTCTATCAGCTGTACCGGGCTCTGTCTCCACAGCTCTTCTTTGGCTGTCACAGTTTCACGCTGTCTCCTCTTCATGCGAGATCCTCTTCAGGCAGGATCACGTCGGGGTCACCATATGTCATTAACAATCACTGCTCAGCTGCGACCAGAAGGAGCCGGAGGTGGAGACTCTGGACATGGTGTCCTGGAACTCATTGTAATAAGAACCGCCTTCTCGAAGACAGGTTATAAATAAGTATAGGCATTCCTAAAACTTTCATGAATATGTAACACTTGACTGCATTTAACCAAACTCACAGCTACTGTAATTTTACACACGTATTAGGTGAAATGATTCCCCGTGTGTCTGGCGTCATAGATAAATACATACCTTCTTTATAACCTCAAGGGCTGTAAGGTCATTCTGCGCCTCACTAGCTCCATGCCCTATTTGGTTAAGAGGGGGTCCCACCAGCAACCACAATGTGTTTTGCAACCCTCGCAATGTCCCCCTTGCAAGCCTTCATGCAAGCAGCATAGCTGCACTCCTTCAGCACGAATCATAACTACATTTTCCACACAATTATACTTTTGGTCATCTTCACAAACTAGGCCTTCAGTTTTGATTCTTGGATGATTCACGTTATTCTCTCTGTCCCTCAGAGTTCTTCTGCAGAAAGGAAAACAAACGGGACTCACCTCTTCGAGGCAAAAATAATTAAAATGATGGAAATATCCAGCGGGTATTTATCTGATGCTCCTTGCCCAGGGCATTGGAAGCTACCCATGAATTTGTGTTTAAAGGAGTTTTCAATACCAGTGGTACACTTCCCACAGTGGGGAGTTCCACCAGGACTGGCTGTCCCGAGTAATGGGCTGAACCCTTGGAATCATTTGGTCCCTTTAGAGAGGGAATCAAGGAAGGGGTTTTTGGACAGAAAGCAGTGATTTTGGGGCATCCATTTACCCCCCACCTGTCATTTACCCCTGTGACAGCTTGCCACAGACGAGTATCTCAATTACCCTCGTGAGGTCTCAAAAGCCGTTTTAGGAGGCCGTTTGTTCTTTCTACAATTCTATTAGCCTGTGAGTAATATGGGGTGTGAAAAGTCCATTTAATCCCTTCACTTTGTGCCCAGTCTTGTACGATTTTAACAATGAAATGGGAACCGTTGTCAGACTTGTGGCTTTGGAAAAGTTCCAAACAATTCTCGCAATTCTTTCACAGTATTTTCACCTGTAGCTTTTTTAAAAGTTTCTGCTTGGACTAGTCCTGACGTAATTTCCACTCCCACCAGTACAAAGTGCCTGCCCCCTGATTTCTTGAAGGGGCCAATGTAATCCACCTGCCAGGCATCCCGCAAACCTTTTCCTTCCCTTAAATGCAGAGGGTTATCTTCTAAAGGGTGCCTTTCTAGCCGTCTCCAACATTGTTCGCAAGCTGATATGCAGGTTTTACACATTTCTCTGGTGACAGGCCAGCCTCAGACCAGAGCTTCATGATACAAGTCTTTAGCTCCAGTGTGTTTGCGCTTTACATGTACACCATTCTAACAAGCCTTCCCAGTCTTCTGAAATTTGATCCTTTTGTACAGGGGTCAGTCTTGGTAATTCATCAGCTCGGTTATTCCATTCTCCTGCGGATTCCCCATCTACCTGAGGAGAAGCCACCCAGCCCACAGCAAAGATTCCTTTTTTAGCAATACTTAAAATTTCCTTGCCACTTTTTGCCACACTGGAATCCTATTAACTTCCCATCCGTTTTGCTCCCAGAATGAAGCCACTCGGTACAGCCCTTAAACACAGCATAAGAGTCAGTATAAATGTGTACAGGGGTAGCAGTTTGTGCTTCCTGTTGGAAAACACTCCATACTGCAATTAATTCACCTACTTGTGCACTACCCTCTCCCTCTGTTATAATGTGTTCATTGGAAGAGGTATGGAGTGCGACTGCCCTGTATTTCCACACTTTTCCTTCTCTTTTTGCAGAAGCGTCAGTAAACCAAGCACTAGCTGACCGATCATGTGAAAAGGGAGGTGCGACTTGAATCACTGAGGCAGGTTTATCTTGGTCATCGTCCAAGCTCTCAGTTTCTTGTATAGCTAGATTTTTCAAAGCTCCTTCAGATACTGAGAAAATGTTGCAATAGTGTTCAATCTGAGCATACCTATTTCGTACCGAGGCCTTTTGGGCTACCCCATCAGGAGGAAGGGTCCCAGAAGTGACTGTTTTTATGACTTTAAATGGGCCTCTTAATACGATTGGCTGCTGTCGTGCAATCTTCTCTACTTCTACTAGAGGCAGACTAACAATAAACAAACCTTTCTCCCAAGCAGTGTATCTCTTTTTGTCATCCCTAAAACCCCGGGAGAAAAATCCCACAGGTCGGGTTGGACCCTCAGGGCTTCTCTTCCATATGTGACTGACAAGCCTGATAAAGCAAACTCCCATTCCACCTGAAAAGGGTCTGTAGGGTGAATAGGACCAAGGGCTTGGTGAGCTGTTGCTTCAAAAATTAGTAATCACATAGCTTCTTCCTGAGAAGCTGTCCATTCCCATTTTACCCCTTTTCTTAACAAATCGTAAAGAGGTCTAGCAATGACAGAAAAGTCTGGGATGTGTTTCCTCCAAAAAACTAACAACCCTAAAACATGCTGCAAATCCGTTTTTGATTCAGGCATTTTGATCTGAACTAAGGAAGCAAGAGTGTCCGGCGGGATGCAGGTCATCCCTCCCTTCCACAGATTCCCAGGAATTTTACTTCTTGTGAGGGTTTTTGGACCTTTTCGGGGGGAATTTGCAAACCCAGATTTTCTAAATGTGTAATTATATCCTGTTGGGTTACCCCTACTTCTGTTATTTCATTTCCACCCACAAGAGTATCATCAATGTACTGATAAACAGCTATGCCTTCGGGTTTGGGTATTTTTTCTAGCTCTTGGGCTAAAGCGTGATGAGCTAATGTGGGAGAATGTTTGTACCCCTGCGGAAGTCGGGTGAAAGCGTATTCTTGTCCTTCCCAGGTGAAAGCAAAACGATCTCTGTCTTCTGGCTGCAATGGTATCATAAAAAACATGTCCTTGACATCTGTTGTTGCCATGATTGGATGAGCCTTTTCCTGTATCATGGTTATTAGTTCAGCCAGATTGGGGACTGCGGTGGTTAGAGGATCGGTGTTGGCATTTAGCTGCCGAAAATCTATTGTAAGTCGTCACATCCCATTGGGCTTTCTAACTGGCCACACTGGAGAGTTAAAAGGAGAGTGTGTGTTAATTATGACTCACATTTCTTGTATAACTGGTTTGATGCCTTCTTTGGCACCAAGGGGCAACGGGTATTGTTTTACATTTGTAGCATGACTACATGGGAGTGCTGGTGCGACTTGCAATAGCCTTCGATGTGACAATCCAAAAGTCCACAATAATCCTTCTGAAACTTCCCACTGTCTACCTTTGAGGGTATCCATACCTAGCTAACTGTTAGGAATGTCTCCAATCACCATTTTAATAGTGACTGTGCTCTCATTTCCTGGCAACAAGAATTTTACCCAAGCAACTTTCATAACTTCTGTTGACCCTAAAGCATTAAGGACACAAAAACGTCGCTTCGAGGGAAAAACTCCACACCTGTCAGCATCTACATCACTTAGAGCAGAAATTTGTGCACCGGTGTCAATGAAAAAAGTTACAGGTTCATGCTTAGGGCCCCCTTTGGTACGCATGAGCTGCGGGATATAAATCCATCCCCCATTCCCCCGCTCACTACTAAGGAATAGAGGTTCTAGTTTTCCTGTTTCTGGGAGAGACTTTCATCCTTGACGGGGGAGGGAGCTGAAGGTATAACAGGTAGGATTGCTTTTACATTCTGTGAAGGCTCTTTTGGATTTCGCCACCTTGATACTCGTTTACTAAGTTTATCAAGGGGTAAGCCTTCCATTATATCTCTGGGAACTCCCTTTTTAATTCCTAAAACCCATCATTGTTGTTGGGCCTTAGGCTGTTCTCCCTTTGCTGTTTTAATGCATGGATGTTCTTTTTTTTGGGATACCGGTAACAGCAGCAGTGTTGGCAGAGAGGGGCAGCTTTTTGATTTCAATATTACGGATTCCTCTTGACCTCTCTTCTAGGATTTTTACTGGGCCATATTTCCTATTGTAATCTATCAATTCTTGTGTTACTTCCCCCCACGTCCACACCTTTTGAGTATTTGGTTATTGCAGGAAGTCGGGGGAGGGGTGAAAGAGGCATCCATGCTAGTATTAGTTCCTTTCCTCTGGCTCCCACTTCTGTTACCCTGGCTCCTAGCCATATTTTCCGATTTTTCTACTGGGCTCATTAGTGTGATTCTCCTTTGAATGTTAATTCCAGTAGATTTTAGTGACTCTGGAAGTCCCCTTATTAAGGGAGTCATCATGTCAGGATTCACTGGCAACATCATTGGGGATTCACATTCGGGAATTAATTTCCTTTCATGTATCATTTACAAACAGGCTGCTTTGTGTACACTTTCTAACAATTGATCAGATGTGCCAGTAATTGCTAAGGGCTCTCCCCTATCTAAGGGGTTTAGCCCTCCAGCCCAGTAAGCAGCTCACTGGGTTAGAGACCACGGGGCATGTCTGTCACCAGTTGTTAAGAAGACTCCATGCCCCCAGTATCCATTTGCCTCTTGTTCACTTAACTGAATTTGGTCTCCCCCAGTTAGGGATACACGCCACATATATTCAGTTTCAGATTCTTTAGGGAGGCGACCGTACTCTTTTTTAAGTTGGGCCAGCTCAGTGGCAGTGTAAGGTGTTTGCTTAGTTGTAATGCGAGGGTCAGTATCCTCCTCATTTGCATAAAAGTATTCTGTTTTAACTAAGGGTCTCACGTGTGGGAATTCGTCATAACGTTTTCCCGTGTCCTCCAATTCTTTCCGACGGTAGATTTGATTTATGTGTCGGATATTTTTCCCCTCTAACTCCCACTCCCTCAGCACCCCCGTGTTCTCCTTTAGAGTAGCTTTCAGTGAGCAGTTTTCTTCCCTCTCCTTTTCTAATTGTTGAAAGCAGTTTTCTAATTGTTGTTCTAAATTGGAGGTTGTTTTTTGCAGGACCTGCACCAGATTTTCAAGAGATTCTATTATTTTACTTTCATTACTGTGCCGCATGAAGCGATCTTCGATTGCCGCTACTAGGCTGGCTCCTAAAACAGCGCAGACTGCAGTCTTATCTCTATTTGATCCAAACTTACACTTAGTCTGCAAAGAAATCACTCGGTCCACTACACTCTGTAAATTAGTCCAATTATCATGAGCTCAGTCTTCTCCGGGTATGGAGGGTCAGGCTCCATACTTTGCTAAAAGCGTGTAGAACGAGTCCCGATCTTTTGCTAGCCAAAAGTCCTGATTGTCAGCTTTTCCAGTCATTCTTACTACGAAGGGGCGGTACACACTCTAGGAAGGCACAACTTAGTTACGAAAACCACAGCAACAACTGCATCACCCTTCTCTTTCCCGAGTGGTTGAAGAGGTCTAGAAATCTGCTATGGGAGGACCTAACTTAGCTACACAAACACACAAGATTGCCCCTTCACTCTCCCTAGCAGACAATACTCATTATCATGAAAACAACACCCCTTCTGCACTTTGAGATCTTTTGTGTTAGATTCCGGGAAACAGAACCCTCAACTCGAGTTTGGGGTGCTCTACACCAAGGCGTGTATGGTGTGCGGGAAATCTGAATCACCTCCCTTGCGTTCTAGACACTTCTCACTGATAAATCAGTGTAAGGCTAGGTGCGGCTGAGACAAAATGTCCTTCCCCTGGTGCAGACCATACACTACCTACACCCCTCTGTTTTCCCAGAATCCCATCCTCGTCGCCAATTAAATGTCATGGTCCACTCGGTGATGGACTCGTGATGGTTCGTTTACCTTGATCTCAGAGCTCAAAATTAAGTCAACCAAAAGGCCAAGGGGTTATGGTTCAATCAAACAGTGTTACTTTATTAACTTGCCCGTAAAGCAGCACGCGATAGAAAGAGAGAGTAAGAAAAAGAGAAGGGAAAAGAAACGGGGAACAGTAAAAGTAAAGATGAGAAGTGAGGTTGCATTTACCACCAGTCAAGCTTCAGAGGCATCCCTATGGTCTCCGGTCCCATAGAGTCCTGCTGGTCCTCTGTCGTGGTTCAGGATCCTCTGGTGGGAAGATCTCCACAGTGTCCGTTCGGGAGTCATCTCTTAGGCTTCTTCACCCCCCCCTCGCTCCCATTGTTTGAGGCCAGTCTCTGCCTTGATTTTGCAACCCAGGCTTGTACTGCGCAGTCTGGAAAGATTCACGCTTTCTTTTGCCAACGCTTACGTGACCTGCATTCAGGGGTGTTTCTCTGGTCCATTGGGTGACCTCAGGACCCTTGGTGAGCTTCTGGGCATGCTCCTTTTCATTGGACATTGTTTGGGGGAGCAGGTGGGGGACAGATGTGACTGAGGCTGCAGATGAGAACACATCTTCTGGACGGCAGCTATTGTCCCTGGGTTGAAGAGACCCTCGTAACAATAACTTTCAGGAGGTAGGGGCTGGTTTGGCTGAAGCAGCAGGCAAAATCCATACAGCAACCATTGTAAGCAGCAGCCCCCCCGTATCGGAGAAACCAGTGCAACACAATGCTTCTCCTTGAGCCTCTCTCCAAGTCATTGTCCATGCGTTCTTTCTGTCAGGGCCTCAGTTCTCTCAGTTCCTGATGGTGATGTTCAGGCAAATACTTCTCCATCTTCAGACCAATTCTCTCAGTAGGGCACTGTCAATCTGCATCATGTCCTGTCAGGTTCTGTCAGGCCTTGTCAAGTTCTGTCCAGGTCTTTTAGGCCATGACAAGCTCTTTCTATCTATGTCGGGCTCTCTAGGGGCATTTTCGGGCTGTGATGAGATCTATCGGGCTTCATCAGATTCTGTCTGACTCTGTGGGGCCTGCTCGGGCTCTGTCAGGTTTTGTTGGTCTCTGTCAGGCCCTATCAAGCATTGTCGGGCACTGTTGGGCTTAGTTGGGCTCTTTCAAATACTGTCAGGTTCTGTTGGGCTCTTTCAAGCTCTGCCTGGACCTGTCAGCTTCTGTCGAGATCTGTGTGTACACATATGCAGGCACTTTGCAAGAAGAGCCAGAGGCCACGAATACATTGCAAGGATTAAGTTTTATTTTACTTATCTCTCTACTTGGGGGATCTCCGAAGCCACACCTAAGCTCCCAGGCAGAGGTGACGCCAGCAGGGACGCGGGCGCTGGTAAGTTCAGCCCTGCTGAAAGATCACTGGGCCTGCTGAGCTCGCCTGTATTTCAAGGCTTCAGGCAGGCACAACCTCCCGCTCTTTCTCACAACAAAGCAGGAATCTCAGACATAGGGATAAGGTGCCTAGAGTTTCTCACAGGCCTATGTTACTTAACACAGAGGTTCTATTCATCAAGCACACAAGGTCAGTAAAACAATTAGTGTGATGTATGTGCTTTTTAAAAAAACAGACAGGTGCATTTCACTTGAGCGTATTTACATTTAACTAATCTCCTCGCCAAATCTTCTGCTATATCCCCATACACGTGCTCTGTCAGGCCTTTTCAGGTTCTGTCAGGATCTATCAAGCTCTGTTTGGTTTTCACAGGCTTTGTCGGGCTCTGTCATGATCTGTCAGGCCATATTAGGCTTTGTCAGGTTTTTTTGGGGTATATAGGGCACTGTCAATCTGTGTCATGCTTTATCAGGCTCTGCGAAGCTCCTTTGGGCTCTTTCTGCCTTACCAGGCATTTTCAGGCACTGTAAAGTCCTGTCATGCTCTGTCAGACCTTGTCTGGCACCTGACACTTTTTCAGCCTATGTCAGGTCCTGCCAAACTCTATAGTTCTCTATCGGGTGCTGTCAGGATTTGTCGAACCCTGTTGAGCTGTATTAGGCACTGGCATGCCCTGTTGTGCTCTGTCAAGGCCTGGTGGGCTCTGTCAAGCTCTGTTGAGCTCTGTTGGACTCTGGCAGGCTCTGCTGGGCTTTCTCAGGTTTGATCAGGCTCTGTCAGGACATGTCAGGATTTGCAGGGCTCTGTCAATCCCTGTCAGGTTTTGTCAGGCTCTTTTAGGCCCTGACGGTCTCTGTGTAGCTTTGTCAAGATCTGTCAGTCTCTCTCAACCTCTGTCAGGCTCTGTCGGGCTCTGTCAAGCTTTTTTGGGCTCTTTTTGCCTACCAGGCTTTTTCAGGCTCTATAAAGCCTTGTCATGCTCTGTCAGACCTTGTCAGGCTCTGTCAGGCTCTGTCAGACTCTGTCAGACTCTGTCAGGATTTGTCAGGCTTTCTTGCAATTATTCAGGCTTTGTCGGGCTCTGTCAAGGTTTGTCGGACTCTGTTGGGTATTGTCGAGGTCTTTCAGGTTCCATTGGGCGCTGTTGGGTTCTTTCAAACTTTTTGGGCCCTGTTGGGCTCTGTCAGGTTCTGTCATGATATGTAAGGCTCTCTCAAGCTGTGTCAAGCCCTGTCGTGCTCTGTCAAGCTTTGTTGAGCTCTTTCAGTCTCTGTTGCACTTTGTCGGCCTCTGTCAGGCCCTACTGAACTCTGTAGTGTACTGTAAGGAGCTGTGGGGATTTGTCCAACCCTGTCGAGTTCTGCTGGGATCTGTCAGACCCTCTTGGTCTCTGTCGGGCTTTGTTGGGCCCTTTTAGGACTGTGTCAGGCTTTCTCAGATTGTGTCAGGTTCTTTTGGGCTCTGTCAAGATTTGTCAATATCTGTCAGACTCTGTCATGCTCTGTCGTGCCCTGGCAGGCTCTCTCAGTTTCTAGTAGACTCTTTCAGGCCCTGTCATGCTCTGTCGAGTTCTGTTGGGCTCTGTCTAGCTCTGTCGAGTTCTGTTGGGCTCTGTCGGGTTTATTTGAGCTCTATCAGGCTCTTACAGGCTCTGTCGGTCTCTGGCAAACTCTCTCGGGTTCTGTCAGGATCTGTCAGTCCCTTTCAGGCTCTGTCGGGTTTTGTTGGGCTCTATCAGACTCTTGCGGGCTCTGTTAGGTTCTCTCAGAATCTGTCAGGCCTTGTCGGACTCTGTCAGGACCTGTCAGGATCTGCTGGGCTTCATCAAGCTTTGTAGGGCATGTAGGGCACTGTTAATGTGTGTCATGCCCTGTCGGGCTCTGTCGGGCCTTGTCAACCTCTGCCCAGGTCTTTTAGGCTGTTACAGGCTCTGTCTATCTATGTCAGGTTTTCTAGGGAATTTTTGGGCTGTGATTGGCTCTACCGGGCTTAGTCAGCTTCTGTCGGACTCTGTAGGGCCTACTCACGCTCTGTCAGGTTTTGTTGGGCTCTGTCAGGCCCTATCAAGTGTTGTTGGGCAGTGTTGGGCTTTGTTGGCCTTTTGGATCACTGTCGGTCTTTGTTGGTTTCTGTCGGGCTTTGTCGGCTTCTTTCTGACTCTGTGGGGCCTGCTTGGGCTCTGTTGGGTTTTGTTGGGCTCTGTCAGGCCTTGTCAATCATTGTTGGGCAATGTTGGGCTTTGTTGGGCTTTTTTTATTTCTTTCAGGCTTTGTCGGTCTCCGTCGCGATCTGTCATGGTCTGTTGGGCTTTGGCAGGTTCTGTCTGGCTCTGTAGGGCTCTGTCAATCCCTGTCAGGTTTTGTCAGGCTCTATCAGGCTTTGTTGGTCTCTGTTTGGCTTTGTCGGGATCTGTCAGTCTCTCTCAGGCTCTGCCAGGCTCTGTCTGGTCTGTCAAGATTTTTTTGGGATCTTTCTTCGCTACAAGGCTTCTTCAATCTCTGTAAAGCCCTGCTATTTTCTGTCAGGCCTTCTCAGGCTCTGTCAAATTCTGTCAGGCTTTCTTGGGCTCTTTCAATCCCTTTCAGGCTCTGACAGTCTCTGTCAAGCTCTGCCAGGCTTTGTCAACCTTTATTGCCCTTTTTCAGGCTTTGTCAGGCTCTGTTAGTCTTTCTCGAGGTCTATCATGCTCTGTCAGGTCATGTCAAGAGTTGTAGGGCTCTGTGGGGTTTTGCCGGGCTCTGTTGGGTGTTGTCGAGCTCTGTCAGGCTCCACTGTGCGCTTTTGGGCTCCTTCAAGCTTTGTTGGGCGCTGTCGGGCTCTGTCAGGTTCTGTCGGGATCTGTAAGGCTCTGTCAAAATGTGTCATGCCCTGTCGCGCTTTGTCATGCTTTGTTGAGTTCTTTCAGGATCTGTCATGCTTTTTTGGCCTCTTTCAGGCTTTACTGGACTCAGTAGTTCGCTGTCAGGTTCTGTCGGGATTAGTCGGGCCCTATCGAGTTCTGTTGGGCTCTGTCAAGCCCTGTTTGGCTCTGATGGTTATTGACGGTCAGATCCCGACAGAATCTGACAGAACCCGACAGGGACTGACACAGCACGACACAGACCAACAAAGCCCAACAGAGCTTTACAGGGCCTGACAGATCCTGACAGAACCCGATAGAGCCTGCCAGAAACTGACAGAGCATGTAAGAGCCACACACAGCGCAACAAATCACGAGGGAGCCCAACAGAGATCGACAGATCGACAAAGCTTGACAGAGCCCAACAGGGCCTGACACATCTTGACAGAGTCTTACAGATCCTGACAGAACTTGAAAGAGCCCAAAAGTGCCCAATGGAGCCTGGAGTAACTTAGTGGGGAATCCTGATAAAAGAAAGTTTGAAACAATATTGTATTCACTTGTGGTTTGAATGTGGGGTTATATCAGTTAGTGGCAATTAAATGTTGTTCTGCAGAACTTGGAAAATAGGATGAGATACAGTACTTTAAGTTAATTTGCTTTTATTGTTATCTAATAATTTTGAGACCACAAAAGGATTTAAGTTGTTGAACTCTGACCCATATTGAATTGATGTTCTATTCAGAGATATGGAAAAAGAACAAACTAAATGTTATGATGGATGTGAGCTTGGGACATTGTATTTAAGAGTGGTTTGAAAGTGGCTAGAACATGGATTGAATTGGATCTAGGAAAATAATGGAAATAATGGACTTATGTTTAATATGCTGTTTTTCTGACATCTGCAAAAGGTTAATGGGACTGAGGAATGTAACTATTGCTGAGCTAATTGGAATTGCATATGAAGTTTATTATGACTTGAATGAAATAGAAAAACAAGAAAGCGAAATATCCCAGGCCTGTGTTGTAACATAAATTACAGACCTGTGTCAAGCTGTGAGATAAACTCAACCTCCCCCATCCACGTGGCCTTGTCTGTGTCTAAACTGCAGGAAGGAAAGAAAGAAAGAAAAAAAAAAAAAAAAACAGAAAAAAAAACGCTGCTAGAAGGAGCGAGGGGAGGACAAGCCGTATACCTCTCAGTGTAGCCTGACACCCAAAATATTGCAAGCTCCCCTAGAAAAGTTATAGAAGCTGAGGGCAACAGAAAGTAGAAATTTGGAAATACTGTTAGATGAAGCTTGGAGAGTATTCAGCAACAGGGAAAAAGAAGATTGTTGAAAGTATAAGAAAGTAGGGAACTAAAGAGGTTGGAAGTCTTTGAAAGCCTTTAGAGAGAGATCAATGTCTATTGGGAAAATGAATGTTGGGGAAGGTACAGAAGAAGTAGGCAGAGAGAAAAACGGACAGTAGCAAGTTTTGAAAAAAGACTGGTGGGAACCTGCAATGAACAGAAACAAGTTGAATTTTTGCTGGATTGCCAATAAGAAACAATTACATAGCGGGTAAAGGGAGTCACTGGCCAAAGTGAAAAGGCATATTTTTGTGAACCTTTGAAACGCAAATTGGGTAAACAAATAGGTATTGATAAATTTCAATATCTGTCCAATTCCCCACAAAACTTCTCGGGAGAAATTTGTTGGAACAAACGGATGCAGTAATCAGATCTGAAAAAGGAGAAATTACTCTGGAGGTAAATGATCAGTAATATATGAAAATAATGAGCTGGCTTTTAGCAAATGTTCCTACAGAAGGCAAGATTAATGAAGAAGTTGTGAACCAAGCGTATCCTGGGGTATGGGCTACTGATATAGATGGAAGAGGCAAAAATGCTGTACCCGTCGAGGTAAAAATCAAAGAAGGAGAAAAGCCGGTAAGGATAAAACAATACCCTTAGAAAAGGGAGGACAGGGAAGGAATTTGGCCGGTAATAAGAAATTCATATAAATCTGGTTATAAACAGAAGGAAAAAGGATCTCTACCCAGTGGTAGCAAACCCATACACCTTTCTGACTGTATTAACTCTAATTTGATTTGGTTTACTGTTTTAGATTTAAAAGATGCCTTTTTGCCTCTCTCTCCGTGAAGCCAGCCAGACAAGATTTATGTAAAACGCAGCTCACATGGACGGTGTTGCTACAAGGATTTAAGAACAGCCCGACAATATTTGGAAATCAGCTTGCTGAAGATCTTTAATCTTGGGAAGCCCCATCTGATGAAGGACAGATGCTACAATATGGGGATCACATTTTGATCGCTACCACAACACAGAAGACGTGCATAACCTGAACTGTAAGTTTACTGAACTTTTGGGAGCTCCAAGGATAATGAGTATCACAAAAGAAAGCCCAGATGATACAGCAACAAGTAACTTATTTGAGATATGAAATTAGTGCAGGACAGAGGACGCTGGGACAGGCTCAAAAGGAGGTTATATGCCAAACTCCAAAGCATCAAACTGTAAAAGAATTACGGACCTTTTTGGGCATGACAGGGTGGTGCCGGTTGTGGATTTATGATTATGGATTGCTTTTCAAGCCATTGTATGCACTAATGGCCACAGATCAGAAACACCTGCAAGGGAATAAAGGAACTACACAAGCCTTTGAAGAACTTGGTAAGGCTTTGATGACAGTGCCTGCTTTAGGACTCCCAGATGTGAGTAAAGCATGTTTTCTATTCTCTCACGAGAAGCAGGGAATAGCCCTGGGTGTACTGGCACAGGATCTTGACCCGTACCAATGAGCAGCGGCCTATTTCTCCAAACAACTAGGCTCAACTGCAACGGGGTGGCCTGCATGCCTGCAGGCAGTTGCAACAGTTGCAACAGTGGTACCTAACATATAGGAGGCCCAAAAATTTTCCATGGGTCAGAAAATGATTGTGCTAGTATCCCACACGGTGTCTACAGTTCTACAAGAAAAAGGGGGACATAGGCTTCCCCACAAAAATTTCTCAAATATCAGGATAAATCATCGTCGCTAACATTGTCAGCCCAGTTTCTTTCCTCAGTGGTAATATTGGAAAACCAGCTCATCATAATTGCCTGGAAACCATCAAAGCAACATAATCCAGCCGACCAGATCTAAATGACAGTCCTATGGAGAACACTGAGAACTGCTTTATGGACGAAAGCAGCAATATCATGAACGGTGAAAGGCATTCTGCTTATGCTATAATTACTAACCTTGAAGTGATGGAATCTGGACCTCCGTCTAGAAGTACTTCAGCACAAAAGGCAGAAATAATCACCCTTTTTCATGCTCTGGAAGTAGCTCAGGGTAAAACTGTGAACTTTTAAACGCACTCTAAGTATGCTTTCAGGGTCGTGCATGCGCGCGGAGCAATTTGGAAAGAAAAAGGACTCTTGAACTCTTAAGGCAAACATATCAAACATGCAGAAGAAATATTGGCAGCTCAACTTCCTAAGAAGGTGGCAATCATGCATATCAAGGCACACCAGAAAGTGAGCTCGAAATTAGAAAAAGGAAATGATCTGGTGGAGAGAGAGGCAAAACTGGTGCCCAAGCAAAAGGTAAATGTAGAAAGTGCCCCAGTCCCCGATGGCCAGGTCTCTTTAGAAGGTGAGCCAGAATATACTAAGGAAGACCGGAAACTTATTATAGTTCTAGAGGGATCATATAATTAGGAAGGGTGGGCTCACACCCCACAGGGAACAGCTATTGTTATCTCCTATTTAGTTTGGCCTTTAGTAAGAAAAGAACACAGAAAGAGACATTGGGGAGCAGAAGCACAGCAATGAAATCTTTGCCTCCAGGCTAATCCGAAGAATATATCCAAGACAGAAATGGGTCAAATTGGGAAAGGAAATGGACCGGGGCAACATTGGCAAAATGATTTTTTGAAACTCCCAAGAAAAGGGGGGTGCTGATATATGTTGGTACTAACAAATGACTTTTCAGGTTAGCCAGAAGCATTCCCTACCAGAACAGCAAAAACTCAAGAGGTAACTAAAGCATTAGTACAATAAATAATACCAAGGTTTGGAGTTCCAGCTGTTATATCCTCTGATAAAGGGTCACATTTTATTTCAAAAGTTGTAGAGCAAATCAGTCAGCACTTGGGAATAGCCTGGCAACTACATACCCCTTATCGTCCTCAATCCAGTGGCCAGGTAGGAAAAAAAAAAAATCATGTAATTAAACAACTAATTGTAAAACTGGGGCAGGAGGCGAATTTGGCTTGGCCTCAATCTTTGCCTTTGGTCCTCTTGCGTATACAAACAAGGCCAAGGGCAAAGCAAGGGTTGAGTCATTTTGAAATCCTGTATGGGAGACCCTATAATGTACAGAAGGGGATGTCTGCACAAGTAGGGGACAAAATTATGACTTCTTATATGATAGCATTGGGTAAAAACTTAACAAAATTTGGAAATGTGTTTGGAACTTGGAGCAGAGATTTGTATGGGCCAGTATATGACATCCAATTGGGCAATTATGTGTATGTGAAGTCTCTTACAAAAAATACTTTGGAACCACAGTAGGAAGGTCCATTTCATGTCCTCCTGACATCTTTCACTGCTGTCAAGATTAAAGAACAGAATGCCTGGATTCATCATTCTAGAGTGAAGAAAGCCTGCAAAGCACCATGTAGGGTAATCCAGGTGCAACCTGGAAAATTGTATTTCTTATTGTCCTGGTTTTGTTAAAAACAAGACCGGTTCTCTTTTAGTGATTTTTTTCAGCTAAGTTCTTCTAGGGGGGCTGTACTTTTCTGAGTTTTAACCTGCATATTTTTCCTAGGATGCTCTCCTTGGTGCTCATAAGAGACCAACGGAATGCTGAAGAAGCTCGTGTTTAGATTTATTACTATGGTAGCTAAGAAGGGCTGGTAAGTTTTCCTACGTTCTGTTGTGAGTGGGGCGTTTTTGAGGAGGGGTGGATGGAACAGGTGACTAGAACTGACCAGCTGAGGATCAACGGAAGTATTCCATCCCATAATCGTCATGCCCCCTATATAAGAGGGTGATCACGAGGGTCACGCTCTCTTCAACCATGGCCAGCATCTAGAGAGGACCCTCTCTGTTTGCCTGTGATCTACAAGCCTCAGGCCCTGCATCCCTGCAACCAGGTTCGAGTTTGCTGTGAAGTCCCGTCCATGACTTCCGGGGGCCTGAGCTGCACCTCCTGGATCCGCCAGCTCCGCACATCCACCTCCTGCTGCTGGAGTGACACCAACTTGAGATTGGTTTTGTATATTTTGTATGTATATTCTGTATTTATTAGTAGCATTAGTAAACCCTTTAAAACTCTCCAACCTGAAGTCTAAGTGTCTCTTCCTTTCCCCTTATCTTTCTTATCATCTTTCCAATCTAAAGGAAGGGGTGGTGGGAGGTAAAGTGGCTAACAGGGAGCGTCTGTCACGGTTTATTGCCACCTTACCTTAAACCGTGACACTTATAATCATAACCTTAGCACACAGGTGGGATGAAAATTGACATGGGCAAGATCTGAATAAAACTGTAGGGGGACGCTTTAAATTGGTTCTTTAGAATCAAACCAATCTGACTATATATATCACATTGTCCACTTCTGCAGAATGGAGTTTTAAGTTGGTAGTAATTAAACAAAACCTTTATGAAATTCTATCAAAAAATTAGGTTATGTCCACCTTGACATGTTTTGGTCCTTTTGGTCCTTCTGGGTGACCGACCCGGGTGACACTTACTACCTCAACAAAACAAAAGCCAAAAGAGAAGACAAATGCTACAGTTGCAGTCAGCGGGGTCACCACGCCAAAGAATGCAAGCTCCCATGGCAGTCCAGAAGATGTCGTTGCTGCCGGAGCACCAGTCATATGGTTGTCAGCTGCCCCAAAATTGCTCAGCAGCGCAGCGGACAAACACTGGGAGCCTGACTTTGGCATTAACATTAAAAATCTGTTTAAGGATAGAGATGGGTTTTCTCAGGTAGAAGTAGCCTTCTTACCTGTGGCCAGAGAAAACATAGATAAAGAATCATCTCATTAGTAAAATAATTTACTAACCTATTAGAAAAGTGGGGAAAAGATACAGGGAATTAACAATTAACTAATTAACACTTAAAGAGCTGACACTATACTTTAAAGGCTAACTCTTAGAAAGCTAACCCTTTAATGCGCATCCCTATTGCTTAGCCTTGCTTAACTCTGTGTAACTTATTGTATGAGAAACAGGAGTTCGCTGACACCTTGCAAAGACAATAATCCTTGGGTGCATCCTTGGTGCATCCTTGGGTGAACTAGATAACAAGAAACTTGGGCACAGGACAGGAGGTTCACTAGTTTTAACCAACTCAGCAGTTTGAGACCTAACCAACTCATCACACTGGACCAAAGGTGACCGTTTACAGAGAAGAGGACCCGGGTTCACGATCACTGAGCAGCTGCAACCAGGAGGAGCCGGAGGTGAAGACTATGGAAATGGTGTCCCAGAACTCACTGTAATAAGAACCGCCTTCTCGGGGACAGGTTATGAATATGTATAGGCATTCCTAAAACTTTCATGAATATGTAACACTTTACTGCATTTAACCAAGCTCACAGCTACTGTAATTTTACACACGTATTAGGTGAAATGATTCCCCGTGTGTCCGGTGCTGTAAATAAATAAGCAAATACATACCTTCTTAACAATCTGAAGGGTTGTAAGGTCATTTACGCGCCTCAGTAGGGCCTGACAGAGGCCGACAAAACGTGACAGGCGCTGTCAGGATTTGTCGAATGCTGTTGAGCTGTGTTGGGCTCTGGCAGGCGCTGTCATGTTCAGTCAGGCCATGTTGGGCTATGTCAAGTTTTGTCAAGCTCTGTTCTGTTGGGGTCTGTCATACTCTGTCAGGCCCTGTCAGGGTCTATCAGGTTCTGTCAGGCCATTTGAGGATTTGTAGGGCTCTGTTGGGTTTTATCAGGCTCTGTTGGGTATTGTCAGGCTCTGTCAGACTCCACTGGGTGCTTTTGGACTCTTTCAAGCTTTGTTGGGCCCTGTTGGCCTCTGTAAGGTTCTGTCGGAATCTGTAAGGCTCTGTCAAGCTGTGTCAGGCCCTGTCAGGTTCTGTAATGTTTTGTTGAGCTCTTTTAGTCTCTCTCGTACTTTGTCATCCTCTATTATGTCTTACCGGGCTCTATCATTTGCTATCAGGCGCTGTCAAGTTTTATTGAACCTAAAGGAGCTTGACAGAGACCGACAGATCTCGACAAAGCCACACAGAGACCGACAGGGCCTGAAGGAGCCTGACAAACCTGACAAAGCATGACAGGGTTTTACAGAGGCTGAAAAAGCCTAGTAAGGCAGAAAGATCTCAAAAGAGCTTGACAGAGCACAACACAGCCTAACAAAGCCAAAAAGAGACCTACAGATGTAGACAAAGCCACACAGAAACCGACAGGTTGTGACACAGCTTGACAGAGCCTTACAGATCCCGACAGAACCTGACAGAGCCTGACAAGGCCTGACAGAGCATGACAGGTCTTTACAAAGCCTGAAAAAGCCTGGTAGGGCAGAAAGAGTCCCAAAAAGCTTGACAGAGTCTGACAGAGCCCGAGAGAGAAGGACAGAGCCCAACAGGCCCTGAAAGGGCCTGAGAAAACCTGACAGGGATTGACAGAGCCCTACAGAGCCTGACAGAGCCTGACAAACCCAGCAGTGCCTGACAGATTGTGACAAAGGCCTACAGAGTCCGAAATGAGCTTACAGAGCCCCACAGGTTTTGACAGAAGCCGTCAAAGCCCAACAGAGACCGACAAAGCCTGACAGAAATCAAAAAAGAACAATAAATCCCAACATTGCCCAGCAACGTTTGACAGGGCCTGACGGAGCCCAACGAAACCCAACAGAGCCCGAGCAGACCCCACAGAGTCAGACAGAAGCTGACTAAGCCAAATAGAGATGATCACAGCCCAAAAATGGGCTAGAGAGCCCGACATAGATAGACAGAGCCCGTCACGGCCTAAAAGACATGAACAGAGCTTGACAAGGCCCGACAGAGCCTGACAGGGCATGATACAGATTGACAGTGCCCTACATGCCCCATAAAAGCCTGACAAAGCCTGATATGGCCTGACAGATCTTGACAGAGCTTGGCAAAGCCTGAGAAAGCCCAAGAGATTCTGAGAAATCTTGACAGAAACTGACAGAGCTCGCCAGGAACTGACAGAGTGCATAAGAACCACACAGAACTTGACAAAACCCAAGAGAGCCTGACAAAATCTGAAAGATCCCAACAGAGTCTGAAAAAGCTTGACATAGCCCACCAGGGCATGACAGAGCCTGACAGACTTCGACAAACTTGACAGAGCCCACCAGAACCTGACAGAACCTGAGAAAGCCTGACAGATCCCGACACAGTCTCACAGGGCTTGACAAAGCCTGACAAATCCCAACAGGGCCTAAAAGAGCCCAACAGAACTCGACAGGGCCTGATAGAGTGCGACAGAACCCGACAGAGTCTGCCAGAGACTGATAAAGACTGACAGAGACTGACAAAACTTGACAGAGACCAACAGAGGTCGACAAAGCTTGACAGAGCCCACCAGGGCCTGACAGAGAACATCAGGGCCCACCAGAGCTGATCAGGTTTTGACAAATCCTGACAGCACCTGATAGCAAATGATAGAGCCCAGCAGGACCTGATAGAGGCTAACAAAATGCGACAGAGACTAAAAGAGCTCAACAAAGCATTACAGAGCCTGACACAGCTTTACAGTGCCTTGCAGATCTCGACAGAGCCAGACAGGCCATGACAGAGCCCAACAGACTTTGACAAAGCTTGACAGAACCCAGCAGAATCTGAGAAACTTTGAGTGAGCCCGACACAGTCTCACAGGTTCTGACAGAAGCCGACAGAACTCAACAGGGCCCGACTGTGAGAGATTTAAGGGATTTTCTTAAGGTTGTTTTGTGGATGGGTTTCTGTTAGATAGAGATTTATTTCTGAACTAGACAAAGCAACTCCAAGGCTGGCGCGAAGGCTGAAAAACAACACCTGTTATGAGAGTGAGGTAATTCTATAATAACAAGACCTGAACATGGACAATATCCGATCAGCCAATGCGTGTTTGGAACGTGAATGTGTGATCAAGAAATAACTGCATATATAAGGAGGCTTGTCTCTGTAATAAATGGCTTTGCTTGAATTCATATTGGATTGTGGGGAGTCCATGATTTTTCGCCCTCGCACCCGACAAATCCTGAGAGCACATATCAGCAAACTATAGAGTCCAGCAGGGCCTGACAGAGGCGGACAAAGTGCGAGAGAGCCTGAAGGAGCTCAAAAAAGCTTTACAGAGCAGAACAGAAGCTGACACAGCTTGAGAGAGCCTTACAGATCCTGATAGAACTTGACAGAGACCGAGAGAGCCCAACAAAGCTTGAAAGAGCCCAACAGCACCCAATGGAGCCTGAAAGAGCTTGACGATACCCAACAGAGCCCGACAAAACCCGACAGAGCCTGACAAATCCTCAATAAGGGCAAGAAAGCCTGACAGAGCCTGACAGAACCTGGTAAGGCATAAAGAACCCAAAGGAGCTTGACAGAGACTGACAGCACCTGACAGAGCCCGAGACAGACCGACAGATCTCAACAAAGCCACACAGAGACCGACAGGGCCAGAAAAAGCCTGAAAAAGCCTGACAAAACCTGACACAGCTTGACAGACCTATACAGATCTTGACAGAGCCCGACAGGGCCAGACAGAGCTTGAAAGAACCCAACAGAACCTGACAGGAATTTACAGAGCCCAAAAGAGCATGACAGGGCCTGAAAGAGCCTGATAGGGCCTGACAGAAACTAAAAGAAACTGAGTGAGGCCACCAGGGCATGACAGAGCCTGACAGAGCTTGACAGACTTCGACAAAGCTTGACAGAACCCAACAGAACCTGAGACAGCCTGAAAGAACCCGACGCAGTCTCACAGGGCCCAACAAAGCCCGACAGAGTCAAACAGGGCCTGACACAGCCCAACAGAACTTGACAGGTCTCGACAAATCCCCACAGCATCTGACAGCAAACTATAGATTCTAGAAGGGCCTGATGAGGCTGACAAAGCATGACGGAGCCTGAAAGAGTTCAACAAAAAATTACAGAGCACGACAGGGCCTGAATAATGGCAAGAAAGCCTGAAAAAGGTCTGACAAAGCCTGACAGGGCTTTACAGAGCCTGAAGAAGCCTGGTAGGGCAGAAAGAGCCCAAAGGAGCTGGACAGAGCCTGACAAATCATGACACAGATTGGCAGTGTCCTACACACCCCAAAAAAGCCTGACAAAGCCTGATATGGCCCGACAGATCATGACAGTGCCCGACAAATCCTGAGAAAATGAACACGACCTGATAGATCCTGGAGAGAACCCAACAGGGCCTGACAGAGCATGCCAGGGCCCAACAAAGCCTGAGAGAGCCCGACAGGACCTGACAGAGCATGACAGAACTTGACAGAACACACCAGGGACTGATAGAGTATGCCAGGGCCTAACAAAGTTTGACTCTGTTGGGCCTGCTCGTGCTGTGTCACGTTCTGTCCATATCTGTAAGGCTCTGTCAAGCTGTGTCAGGCCCTGTCATGCTCTGCAGTGCTTTGTTGAGCTCCTTCAGGCTCTGTCACGTTTTGTCGGCCTCTGTCAGGCCCTACTGGACTCTATAGTTCGTTGTAAGGTACTGTCAAGATTTGTCTGGCCCTGTGGAGTTCTGTCGGGCTCTATCAGGCCCTGTTGGTCTCTGTTGGGCTTTGTCAGGCCCTACTGTACTCTATAGTTCGTTGTAAGGTACTGTCAAGATTTGTCTGGCCCTGTGGAGTTCTGTCGGGCTCTATCAGGCCCTGTTGGTCTCTGTTGGGCTTTGTCAGGCCCCACTGTACTCTATAGTTCGTTGTAAGGTACTGTCAAGATTTGTCTGGCCCTGTGGAGTTCTGTCGGGCTCTATCAGGCCCTGTTGGTCTCTGTTGGGCTTTGTCAGGCCCTACTGTACTCTATAGTTCGTTGTAAGGTACTGTCAAGATTTGTCTGGCCCTGTGGAGTTCTGTCGGGCTCTATCAGGCCCTGTTGGTCTCTGTTGGGCTTTGTCAGGCCCTGTGAGACTGTGTCAGGCTCTGTCAGGCTTTCTCCGGTTCTGTTGGTCTCTGTCAAGCTTTGACGAATCTGTCAGGCTCTGTCATTCCCTGGCAGGTTCTGTAAAGCTTTGTCGATCATCTGTTGGGCTCTGTCGAGATCTGTCAAAATCTGTCATGCCCTGTCGGGCTCTGTGGGGCTTTTTTGGGCCCTGTCATACTCTGTCAGACCCTGTTGGGTTCTGTCAGGATCTGTAAGGCTTTGTCAAACTGTGACAGACCGTGTCATGCTCTGTAATTTTTGGTTGAGCTTTTTCAGGCTCTATTGTCCTTTCTCAGGTTTGTCAGGCCCTGCTGGAGTCTATAGTTCATTGTCAAGTGCTGTCAGGAGTTGTCAGACCCCGTCGAGTTCCGTCCAGCACAGTCAGGTTCTGTTGGGCTCTGTTGAGCTGCATGAGACTGTGTCTGGCTCCGTCAGGCTTTCTCAGGTTCTGTTTGGCTCTGTCAAGCTTTGTCAAAGTCTGTCAGGTTGTGTCATACCCCTGCGGGCTATCTTTGTTTCTGGTAGGCTCTTTCAGACCCTGTCATGCTCTTTCAGGTTTTGTCATACTTTATCTAGCTCCGTTGGGTCTTTGCAGCTTTATCGGGCACTGTCAGGCTTCGTTGGGCTCTGTCAGTTGCTGTCAGGTTCTGTTGGGAACTTTCAAGTTCTGTCTGGCCCTATTGGGCTCTGTTGGGTTCTGTAAGGCTCTGTCAAGCCGTGTCAGGCCCTGTCAGGCTCTGCAATGCTTTCTTGAGCTCTTTTAGTCTCTGTTGCAGTTTTTCAGCCTCTGTCAGGTCCTGCTGAGCTCTATCATTCACTGTCAGGCACTGTCAGGATTTGTCAAACCCCGTTGAGCTGTGTTGGGATCTGACAGGCCTTGTCGTACTCTGTCAAGGCCTGGTGGGCTCTGTCATGCTTTGTTGAGCTCTGTTGGGCTCTGTCAGGTTTTGTCGGGCTCCGTCAGGCTCTGCTGGGCTTTCTTGGGTTCAATCAGTCTCTGTCAGGCAATGTCAGGATTTTGTAGGGCTCTGTCGGGTTCTGTCAGGCTCTGTTGGCCTTTCTCAGGCTGTCAGACTCTGTAGGGCTCTGTCAATCCCTGCCAGGTTTTGCCAGGCTCTTTCAGGCCGTGTTGGTCTCTCTGTGGCTTTGTTGAGATCTGTCGGTCTCTCTCGGGCTCTGTCAATCTCTGTCAGGCTCCACTGAGTTCTGTCAGACTTTGTCAGGCTTTCTTGCCCTTAGTCAGGCTTTGTGGTGCTCTGTCGGGTTTTCTCAGGGTCTATCAGGCTCTGTCAGGCCATGTCAAGATTTGTAGTGCTTTGTTAGGTTTTGTCCGGCTCCGTTGGGTATTTTTGAGCTCTGTCAGGCTCCCTTGGGTGCTTTTGGGCTCTTTCAAGCTTTGTTGGACTCTATCAGTCTCTGTCAGCTTCTGTCAGGATCTGTAAGGCTCTCTCAAGCTGTGTCAGGCCCTGTCATGCTCTGTAATGTGTTGCTGAGCTCTTTCAGGCTCTGTCACGCTTTGTCAACCTCTGTCAGGCCCTGTTGGGCTCTATCGTTTGCTATCAAGTGCTGTCAGGATTTGTCGAACCCTGTTGAGCTGTGTCAGTCTCTGTCAGGCCCTGGTGGGCTCTGTCAAGCTTTGTCGATCTCTGGTGGGCTCTGTCAGGCTGTGTCCAGCTCTCTCAGCCCCTATTGTGCTCTGTCAGGCCCTGTCAGGTTCTGTCAGGATCCTTTGGGCCTACCTGAAACTGAGAGAGTCTACCAGGGCATGATAGAGCCCAACAGATTAATACACAGAATCAAAGAATTGACTGGGTTGGAAAAGACCTCAGAGATCATCAAGTCCAACCCTTGGTCCAACTCCGGTCCATTTACTAGATTATGGCACTAAGTGCCATGTCCAATCTCAGTTTAAAAACCTCCAGAGATGGTGAGTCCACCATCTCTCTGGGTAGGCCATTGCAATGCCTGACCACTCTCTCTGGAAAGAATTTCTTTCTAATATCCAGCCTAAATTTCCCCTGACAGAGTTTAAGCCCATGCCCCCTTGTCCTATTGCTAACTGCCTGGGAGAAGAGACCAATCCCCACCTGGCTATAACTTCCCTTCAGGTAGTTATAGAGACTGATGAGGTCACCTCTAAGCCTCCTCTTCTCCAGACTAAACAACCCTAGCTCCCTCAGCCTCTCCCCATAGGTCTTGTGTTCAAGTCCCTCCCCAGTCTTGTTGCTCTTCTCTGGACCCGCTCCAGCACTTCAATGTCTTTCCTGAACTGAGGGGCCCAGAACTGAACACAATACTCCAGGTGTGGCCTCACCAATGCAGAGTACAGGGGAAGGATCACTTCCCTTGTCCTGCTGACCATGCTCTTTTTGATACAGGACAGGATATCATTGGCCTTCTTGGCCACCTGGGCACACTGTTGGTTCATGTTGAGCTTCCTGTCAATTAGTACCCCCAGGTCCCTTTCTGCCTGACTGCTCTCCAGCCACTCTGTGCTCAGTCTGTAGCGCTGCAGGGGGTTGTTGTGGCCAAAGTGCAGGACCCGGCACTTGGCCTCGTTGAATTTCATCCCATTGGAATCGGTCCATTTTTCCAGTCTATCCAGATCCCTTCCAGCAGGTCGACACTCCCTCCCAACTTGGTGTCATCAGCAAATTTGCTGATGATGGTCTCAATCCCTTCATCTAAATCATCAATAAAGCTGTTAAACAGGACTGGACCCAACACTGACCCCTGGGGAACACCACTAGTGACTGGCCGCCAGCTAGATGCAGCCCCATTCACCAGCACTGTCTGGGCCCAGCCCTCCAGCCAGTTCTTAACCCAGCAGAGAGTGCACTTGTCCAAGCCATGGGCTACCAGCTTTTGCAGGAGTATATTATGGGAGACAGTGTCAAAGACTTTGTTGAAGTCTAGATAGACCAGATCTACAGCTTTCCCCTCATCCACCAGGGGGTCACCTGATCGTAAAAGGAGATCAGGTTGGTCAGACAGGACATGCCCCTCCTAAACCCGTGCTGGCTGGGTCTGATCCCTTGTCCATCCTGAAGGTGCTGTGTGATTGCATTCAGGATGATCTGCTCCATAACCCTGCCAGGCACCGAGGTCAGGCTGACAGGCCTGTAGTTGCCAGGGTCAACTTTGCAGCCCTTTTTGTGGATTGGGGTAACATTCGCCAATTTCCAATTGTATGGGACCTCCTCAGTGAGCCAGGACTGTTGGAAGATGATGGAGAGCGGCTTGGCGAGCTCTTCTGTTAGCTCCCTCATCATCCTAGGATGGGTCCCGTCTGGTCCCATAGACTCGTGAGGATCCAGATGGCTCAGTAAGTCACAAAGCTTGACAGAGCTCAACAGAACCTGAGAACGCCTGACAGAGCCCAAAACAATCTTACAGCACCCAGCAAAGCCTGACAGAGCACAACAGGGCCTGACAGAGGCTGACAAAGCGCAACAGAGACTAAAAGAGCTCAACAAAGCATTACAGAGCTTGACAGGGCCTGACACATCTTGACAGAGCCTTACAGATCCCGACAGAACCTTACAAAGCCCGACAGGCCCCGACAAAGCTTGAAAGAGCCCAAAAGCACCAATGGCATCTGACAGAGGTCTACAATACTTAAGAGAGCCCAATAAAACTTAACAGAGCCCTACAAATCCTCTGTACAAGTCTTTCAGGCCATGACGGGCTCTATCTATCTATCTATGTCGGGTTCTCTGTGGCATTTTCGGGCTGTGATGTGCTCTATCGGGCTTAGTCGTCCTCTGTCTGATTCTGTGGGGCCTGTTCATGCTCTGTCGGGTTTTGTTGGGCTCTGCCAGGCCCTGTCAGGCATTGTTAGGCAGTGTTGGGCTTTGTTGGGCTTTTTTGAATTGCTGTCGGGCTTTCTTTGATTCTATCAGGTTTTGATGGCTTCTGTCAGGACCTGTGGGGCTCTGTAAGCTCCTTTTGGGCTCTGTAGGTCTCTGTCACAATCTGTCAAGCTCTGTTGGTCTTTGCCAGGCTCTGTCGGTCTCTGTAAGGCTCTGTAAATCCCTGTCAGGTTTTGTCAAGCTTTTTCATGCCCTGTCAGTCTCTGTGTGGTTTTGTCGAGATCTGTCCATCTCTCTCAGGCTCTGTTGAGCTTTTTTGGGCTCTTTCTGACCTACCAGACTTTTTCAGGTTCTGTAAAGCCCTGTCATGCTCTGTAAGGCCTTGTCAGACTCTGTTGCATTCTGTCGGGCTTTGTCAGGATTTTTTGATCCCTGTTGGGGTATTCTCGAGCTCTGTCAGGCTCCATTGGGTGCTTTTGGGCTCTTTCAAGCTTCGTTGGGCCCTGTCGGGCTCTGTCAGGTTCTCTCAGGATCTGTAAGGCTCTGTCAAGCTGTGTCAAGCCCTGTTGTGCACTGTAATGTTTTGTTGAGCTCTTTCAGGCTCTTACGCAGTTTGTCGGCCTCTGTAAGGCCCTGCTGGACTCTATAGTACGCTGTCAGGTGGTGTTGGGATTTGTCGGGACCTGTCGAGTTCTATTGGGCTCTGTCAGGCCCTCTTGGGCTCTGTCAGGCCCTGTCATGCTCTTGCAGGTCCTGTACGCGTTATCTGACTCTGTTGGTCCTTGTCAACATTTGTCAAGCGCTGTCGGGCTTCGTTGGCTCTGTCAATTCCTGTCAGGTTCTGTTGGACTCTTTCAAGTGCTGTCAGACTCTGACAAACTTTGTTGAGATCTCTAAGGCTCCATCAAGATGTGTCAGGCCCTGTCAGGCTCTGTCATTCTTTGTTTAGCTCTTTTAGTCTCTGTTGCACTTTGTCATCTGCTCTCAGGTCCTGCTGGGCTTTATTGTTCACTATCAGGTGCTGTCAGGATTTATCGAACCCTGTTGAGCTGTGTTGGGCTCTGTCAGCCCTGGTGGGCTCTGTTTAGCTTTCATAGAATCATAGAATGCTAGGGACTGGAAGGGACCTCTAAAGATCATCTAGTCCAATCCCCCTGCTGGAGCAGGAACACCTAAATGAGGCTACACAGGAACATGTCCAAGCGGGTTTTGAATGTCTCCAGAGTAGGAGACTCCACAACCCCCTGGGCAGCTTGTTCCAGTGCTCTGTTACCCTCACTGAGAAGTTTCTTCTCAAGTTTAAGTGGAACCTCTTACGTTCCAACTTAAAACCATTACCTCTTGTCCTACCATTGTTTGTCACCGAGAAGAGCCTGACTCCATCCTCGTGACACTCACCCTTTGTATATTTGTAAACATTAATAAGGTCACCCCTCAGTCTCCTCTTCTCCAAACTAAGGAGACCCAGCTCCCACAGTCTTTCCTCATAAGGGAGGTGCTCCACTCCCTTAATCATCTTGGTTGCCCTATGCTGGACTCTTTCCAGCAGTTCTCTGTCCTTCTTGAACTGAGAGGCCCAGAACTGGACACAATATTCCATATGTGGTCTCACCAGGGCAGAGTAGAGGGGAAGGAGAACCTCTCTTGACCTACTAACTACCCCCTTTCTAATACACCCCAGGATGCCATTGGCCTTCTTGGCCACAAGGGCACAGTGCTGGCTCATGGTCATCCTGCTGTCCACCAGGAACTCCAGGTCCCTTTCCCCTGCGCTGCTCTCTAATAGATCATTCCCCAACTTATACTGGAACCTCGGGTTGTTCCTACTAAGATGCAAGACTCTACACTTGCCCTTGTTATATTTCATTAATTTTTTCCCCTCCCAGCTCTCTAGCCTGTCCAGGTCATGCTGGATGGCAGCACAGCCTTCTGGTGTGTCAGCCACTCCTCCCAGCTTGGTGTCATCAGCAAACTTGCTGATAGTACACTCTAGTCCCTCATCCAAGTCATTGATGAATATATTGAACAGTACTGGCCCCAGTACAGACCCTTGAGGCACTCCACTAGATACAGACCTCCAACCGGACTCTGCTCCATTGACCACGACTCTCTGGCTTCTTCCCTTCATCCAGTTCGCAGTCCACCTCACTACCCGATTGTCCAGACCACACTTCCTCAGTTTAGCTATGAGAATGCTGTGGGAGACTGTGTCAAATGCTTTACTGAAGTCAAGGTAGACCACATCCACCGCCCTGCCATCATCTATCCACCTCGTTATATCTTCATAAAAGGCTATGAGGTTGGTCAAGCACGACTTCCCCTTGGTGAAGCCATGTTGACTGCCCCTAATAACCCTCTTATCCTTGACATGCCTTGAGATGGCACCAAGAATAAGTCATTCCATTATTTTCCCAGGGATGGAGGTGAGGCTGACCAGTCTATAATTATCCGGGTCTTCCTTCTTGCCCTTTTTGAAGACTGGAGTGACATTAGCTTTTCTCCAGTCCTCAGGCACCTCTCCCATCTCCCAAGACTTGGTAAAGATGATGGAGAGTGGTCCAGCAACGACGTCAGTCAGCTCCCTCAGCTCCTGTGGGTGCATCCCATCTGGGCCCATGCATTTGTGGATGTTCAGATTGCCTAATTGTTCCTTAACCCAGTCCTCATAGCTTTGTCGAGCTCTGTTGGGGTCTCTTGGCTTTCGTCAGGCTCTATCAGGGTCTTGCAGGCTCTTTCAGTCCCTGGCGGGCTCTATCAGGTTCTGTCTAAATCTGCCAGACCCTGTAGGGCTCTGTCGGGCTTTGTTGGGCCCTGTTGTGCTCTGTAATGCGCTCTCAGGTTCTGTCAGCATCTGTCGAGATTTCTTGGGCCCTGTCATGCTCTGTCAGGCCCTGTCGGGTTCTGTCAGACTCTGTCGGGATCTGTTGGGCTTTCTCAGGTTTTGTTGTGCTCTGTTATGCCATATCAGGCTTTGTTGGTCTTTTTTGGGGCATGTAGGGCACTGTCAAACTGTGTCATGCCCTGTCGGGCTCTATCATGCATTTTCAAGCTCTGTCCAGGTCTTTTAGGCCATGACGGGCTCTGTCAGACCCTATCAGGCTTTTTCAGACCCTGTCATACTGTTTTGAGCACTGTCACACTTCATCTGGATCTGTTGGGCCTTTTCGAGCTTTGTCGGGCACTGTCAATTTCTGCAAGGTTATGTTGGGCTCTTTCAACCTCTGTCTGGCCCTGTCGGGCTCTGTCAGGCCCTGGTGGGCTCTGTCAAGCTTTGTCGAGCTCTGTTGGGCTCTCTCGGGTTTTGTCGGGCTCTATGTGGCTCTTGTACACTCTGTCAGTTCCTGGCGGGCTCTGTGGGGTTCTATTGGGAATTGTCAGGCCTTGTTAAGCTCTGTTGGGCTTTGTTGGGACCTGTCGTGCTCTTTGAGTCCTTGTCGGTTTCTGACAGGATCTGTCGAGATCTGTTGGGCTTTTTCAGGCTTTATCGGGCTCCGTCAGGACATATTAGGCTTTGTTAGGCTTTTTTGGGCATTCTTGCCCTTATTCAGGCTTTGTGAGGCTCTTTCAGGATTTCTGGGGGTCTATCAGGCTCTTTCAGGCCATGTCTGGGTTTGTAGGGCTCTGTCATGTTTTGTCAGGCTCTGTTGGGTATTGTCAAGCTCTGTCAGGTTCCACTGGGTGCTTTTTGGCTCTTTCACTCTACAGTTAGGTGTCAGGTGCTGTTTGGATTTGTTGGGCCCTTTCGAGTTCTGTTGGGCTCTGTCGGGTTTTGTCGGGCCCTGTGAGACTGTTGTGCTCTGTCAGACCCTGTCATGTTCTGTCAGGATCTGTCATGTTTTATTGGGCTCTGTCGTGCTCTGACAAAACCCAAGAGAGGCCAACAGAGCTTGACAAAGCTAGACAGAGCCCACCACGGCATGACAGAGACTGAGAGAACCTGAGAAAGCCTGACAGAGCCCGACACAGTCTCACAGGGCCCGACAAAGCCCGACAGAGACCAACCTGGCCTGACAGAGCCCGACAGAACTCCACAGGGCCTGACAGAGAATGCCAGGGCCCAACAAAGCCTGAGAGAGCCTGACAGGACCTGACAGAGCACGACAGAAAACAACAGAGCCCGCCAAGAACTGACAGAGCCTGCAAGAACCTGATAGAGCACGACAAAACTTGACAGAGCCCATCAGGGCCTGACAGAGCATGACAGGGCCCACCAGAGCCCAACACAGCTCAATAGGGTTCGACAAATCCTGCCAGCACCTCAGTAGGGTTTGACAAATCCTACCAGCACCTGATAGCAAATGATAGAGCCCGGCAGGACATTACAGAGATTGACAAAGAGCGACAGAACCTGAAAGAGCTCAACAAAGCATTATAGAGGCTGAGAGGACCTGACACAGCTTGACAGAGCCTTTGAGATCTCGACAAAGCCTGACAGGGTCCAACAAAGCTTTAAAGAGTGCAACAGTGCCCGATAGAGTCTGACAGAGCTTGACAATACCCAACAGAGCCTGGCAAAACCCAACAGAGCCCTACAAATCCTGACAAGGCCTGAGAGAGCCTAATAGGTCCCAACAAAGCCCGACAAACCTGATAAAGCCTGACAGAGCCTGACAGAGCCTTGTAGGGAAGAAAGATCCCAAAAGAAGCTTGACAGACTACACAGAGCCTGGCAGAGCCTGAGAGAGATAGACAGATCTCGACAAAGCCAAACAGAGACTAACAAAGCCTAGAGAGAGCCTTACAAAACCTGACAGGGATCAACAGAGCCCTACAGAGCCCGACAGAGCCTGAGAAAGGTCAACAGAGCCTGACAGAACCCGACAGAGCCCTACAAATCCTGACAAATCCCAGCAGAGCCTGATAGATCGCGACGGAGACTGACAAAGCCCGACAGGGATCAAAAAAGCACAGCAAAGCCCAACACTGCCCAAAAACGCTTGATAGGGTCTGACAGAGCCCAACAAAACTGGACAGAGCCTGAGCAGGCCTCACAGAGTCAGACAGAAGCCAACAAAGCTTGATAGAGCCCATCGCAGCCCAAAAATGTCCTAGAAAACTCGACATAGATTCATAGAGCCCGTCACGGCCTAAAAGACCTGGAAAGAGTTTGACAAGGCCCGACAAACCCTGACAGGGTATGACACAGATTAACAGTGCCCTACATACCCGAAAATAGCCCGACATAGACTGATATGATCTGAGAGATCACGACAGAGCCTGACAAAGCCTGAGAAAGCCCAGCAGATCCCGACAGATCCTGACAGAACCTGACAGGGCCTCACAGAGTACGACAGAGCCCAACAGGGTTCAACAAATCCTGACAGCACCTGATAGCAAATGATAGAGCCCGGGAGGACCTGACAGAGGCTGACGAAGTGCAACAGAGACTAAAAGAGCTCAGCAAAGCATTACAGAGCCTGACAGGGCCTGATACAGATTGACAGAGCCTGACAGGGCCAGGCAGAGCTTGAAAGATCCAAACAGCCTGACAGGAATGCACAGAGTCCAACTAAGCCCAAGAGAGCCCAACAAAGCTCGACAAGGCCCCACAAAGCCAGATAAAGCCTGACAGAGCCCGAAAGAGCATGACAGGGCCTGAAAGAGCACACTAGGACCTGACAGAGCACAACAGGTCCTGACAGAGCCTATCAGAAACTGAGAGAGATCGCCACAGCATGACAGATCCTGACTGAGCCCGACAGGGCCTGACAGATCCTGGAAGAACCCGATAGAGCGCAACAGAGCTTGAAAAACCTTGACAGAGCCCACCAGGGCCTGACAGAGCACGACAGGGCCTGACAGAGCTTGAAAGAACCCGTCAGAACATAACAGGAATTGACAGAGCCCAAGTAAGCCTGACGGTGCCCGACAAAGCTCGACGGGGCCCGACAAATCCTGATGGCACCTGACAGTGAACTCTCAATTATAGCAGGGCCTGACAAGTCTGACAAAGCATGACAGAAACTGAAAGAGCTCAACAAAATATTACAGAGCACAACAGGGCCTGACACACCTTGACAGAGCCTGACAGGGCCTGACAGATTTTGAAAGAACTCAACAGAGCCCAAAAGAGCTCAACAAAGCTTGACAGAGTCCGCCAGGGCATGACAGAGCCTCACAGACTTAACAAAGCTTGACAGAGCCCAACAGAAACTGACAGAACCTGAGAAAGCCTGACAGAGCCTGCCACAGTCTCACAGGGCCCGACAAAGCCTGACAGAGCCGAACATGGCCTGACATAGCCCAACAGAACTCGACAGGGCCCAACAAATCCCCACAGCACCTGACAGCAAACTATAGAGTCCAGCAGTGCCTGACAGAGGTGGACAAAGCGCGATAGAGCCTGAAAGAGCTCAACAAAGCATTACAGAGCCCTACAGAGCTTGAAAAAGCTTGAAAGAGACCAACAGTACCCAATGTAGCCTGAAAGACATCGAAAATACTCAATGGACCTTGACAAAACCTGACACATCCAGACAAAGCCTGAATAAGGGAAAAAAAGCATGAAAAAGCCTGACAAAGACTGACAGAGCCTGACAAGGCCTGACAAGGCTTTACAGAACCTGAAATAGCCTGGTAGGACAGAAAGAGCTTAAAAAAGCTCGACAGAGACCGACAGCGCCTGACAGAGCTTGTGACAGACCGACAGACTTCAGCAAAGCCACACAGAGACTGACAGGGCCTGAAAGAGTCCGAGAAAACTCAACAGAGCCCTGCAAATCCTGACATGGCCTGACAGAGCCTGATCGAACCCCAGAAAGCCCAGTATAGCCTGAGCGAACCTGATAGAGCCCAACAATATCTGACAAAGCCCGAAAGAGGTCGACAAAGCTTGACAGAGACCACCAGGCCTTGACAGAGCACGACAGGGCCTTCCAGAGCCCAACACAGTTCAAGAGGGTTTGCCAAATCCTAACAGACCCTGATGGTGAACGATAGAGCCCGGCAGGACCTGACAGGCTGACAATGTGTGACAGAGACTAAAAGAGCTCAACAAAGCATTACAGAGCCTGATAAGGCCTGATACAGCTTGACAGAGCCTTACAAATCTCGACAGAGCCTGACAGGGCCAGAGCGAGCTTGAAAGAGCCCAACAGAATCTGAAAGAAATTGACAGAGTCCAACTAAGCCTGATAGTGCTCGACAAAGCTTGAGAAGGACCAACAGAGCCAGATAAAGCACAACAGAGCCCGAAATAGCATGACAGGGCCTGAAAGAGCCTGATAAAGCCTGACAGAGCACAACAGGGCCTAACAGAGCCTACCAGAAACTGAGAGAGCCTGCCAGGTTATGACAGAGCCTGACAGACTTCGACTAAGCTTGACAGAGCCCAGCAGTACCTGAGAAAGCATGACACAGCATGACAGAGTCTCACAGGGCCTAACAGCACCTGACAGAACTCGACAGGGCCCAACAAATCCCGACAGCACTTGGCAGTGAACTATAGAGTCCAACCGTGTTACAGGGAATTAACAGTTATCTAATTAAGACTTAAAGAACTAACACTTAAAGACTTAAAGAGCTAACAGCCTTCTCAGGGATGGGTTATGAATATGTATAGGTGTTGTTCCTAAAACTTTCATGAATATGTAACACTTTACTGCATTTAACCAAGCTCACAACTACTTCAAATTTACACACATATTAGGTGAAATGATTCCCCGTGTGTCCGGCACTGTAAATAAGTAAATACATACCTTCCTTACAATCTCAAGGATTGTAAAGTCATTTCCGAACCTCATTTTGGTGAACCAGGCAGGAGGGTGTTCTGGTTGGCTATGTGAATAGGTGAGAACGGCCAGCTTTGGCGTGCCCCAAAGTTGTTTTTTTTTTCGGAAAGATCTCCATTTGCTTTGTTCATTGCAGGAGCAGACAAAAGACCTCCAACAAAAACAACGGATAAAGTATGTTGTAATAAACTTCCATTTAATTGCATTTGGCGGGGAGCCAGTAAGCCGTGGAGAGATGTCTCACGAGTTTCTGCAGTCTCTTTGTGGGCAGCAGCTAGCAATCTTGAGAGCAGATCGAGCAACTCTGAGATTTCTGTGTCTCAATTTCGATGGCCAGGATGGACTTTTGGTAATGACTAATCTTAGCAAGAGTGAAGGGTAATGCAGAAATCTCTCTTTTGCAGCTGCTGGAAAAGGTAAAAGTCAGTGAAAAAGGAATAATTGGTCTACAACTGCGTGGTATTTTTGTAAGTGCCTGACATACCATGCATTCCATTCCAAATCATTAAGTAACTCGTAAATCATAAAACCAACCAGCCGTGTCTCTGTGAACTGTCTGAGTGTGTGCTAATTACAGTAATTACTGTTTATGGTGGTATGCTTTAGCCTGTGATCTGTATAAAGCAGAAGATGAGCTTAAAACACCTTGATTTAAGTCACGTGGCATGAGTTAAATTACAGTGTGCGCGGTGTAAGAAAGTATATGCAGATATGTTTTTCACCCTCCAAAATCAGGGACATAACAAAAAAATGGGAACCTGTTCCATTAGAATACTGAAGTACCATCTTGCTCTCCTTAGGATGCATCCTTACACATTAGAGTAACTTAGTGGGGAATCCTGATAAAAGAAAGTTTGAAACAATATTGTACTCACTTTGAGGCACAGAATGACCTTACAGCCCTTGAGGTAAATAAGGAAGGTATGTATTTATTTACGACGCCGGACACGCAGGGAATCATTTCACCTAATACGTGTGTAAAATTACAGTAGCTGTGAACTTGGTTAAATGCAGTAAAGTGTTACATATTCATTAAAGTTTTAGGAACGCCTATACATATTCATAACCTTTCTACGAGAAGGCGGTTCTTATTACAATTACTTCCGGGAGACCATTTCCATAGTCTCCACCTCCGGCTCCTCCTGGTTGCAGCTGCGCAGTTGTTACCAATCAGGACACATAACCACGGACGTAGTTATATGCGGTGCTTTATTTCAGCGCTGGGAAACCAGGGGTTTGCACCCAAAGCTGGCTTCGAACAGGTGATTCAGACTACACCTTATTATACAAGTTAGTCACATACATATTCATTACAACCCCTGACAACCATTAGCATATTCCACACCTATTCTGACACAAACTTCCTATCTAAAAGATGCTATGTTTACCAGTTATTTTCTAAGGTACCAACTTTAAAAGAATATATCGTAAATCTCTGTCCACCTTAAGAATTAGGCTCGGTTACAGTTACCTGCCTTATAAGAATATACCATAAATCTATGTCAACTTTAAGAATAGAGTTTGGTTACTGAATACAAGAATTCCATGGTTACAAGGTTGGTTGCTATCTTAATGTTAATCCAACTGTAACAGATCCAGCGATATCCAGGGTAGAGCTAGCGAAGGCCCATCCTGACCTGTTCCAAAAGGGAACATGGAAGGAAACATCTTGTAAAGTTGATTCTCCTGTTCCATAAAGGAACATGGAAGGAAACATCTTGTAAAGTTGATTCTGTTACTAACATCTCCCCCCTTTGAAAATGCTTTTCTTTAGACAATGCATTTTCACTTCAATCAACTTCTTCAATTATTGATTTGATTGGTGATTTGGCAAATGTGACAGTTCATAAGCTGGAGGGCTAGCTGGAGGACTGTCAAATATAGGATTAACATAATTCCTACTCAGGACACTGAAAATGCAATTATTCTTAGCATTTGTTTGACTAATCACACGTTTAATACCTACATGTAATAAACAAAGAAGTATAATCACAATTGTAAGTACAACTACACTTTCTAATAGTGAATGTACCCATCCTCCCAAATTTAAACCAAATGAATCCAACAGAGCTCCTATCCAGCTCTGTTCTGCATCCTGCTTTTCCTTTTGCAGCTCCATCTCTGTTTGGGTGAGTTGAGAAATGTCCTTCTCGACCTCCGAAGTTACGTTTGGAATATGGATGCAGCAATGATCCATTCTGTCTTTCAAATATCCACAGACACCATTTTCTTTCAACAACATTATGTCGAGTGCCATTTTATTATGTAAGGTCATTTTGGTCGTAGCCTGTAATTGTATATTAAGTTCCCGAAAACCTTTCTTAGTTATTCTAGCCAATCGATCCATTTGCCCGATCAATTTATCAATCATTTCCCTGTTTCTGTATGCCGCAATTGGTGCAAAGAAAGATTCTAGTGCCCAACCGAATTTAACACTGCTTGATGGTTCATGCCACACATCGTCTTCATCTATTTCTCATTTGTGCCTAACATGTAGAAGTTCTTGCCCATTTTTCAAGGGAGACTTTTTCCAAATAGGACATAGGGTTGGCAGTCCCAAAGTAATTTCCCTTACTGGTCCTGCTATTGGTAAATGTGTTGTCCAGGTCCCATCACTTAAGGCCCAAACCAGATGTCCCACACTACCTATAACGCCTCTACAATCAATTCTATTTCCATCAATACCTATCTTGATTCCTTCCTTTAGATCCAATTGTTTCTGACAAATGCAACCTGCAATTACCGCAACTTTAACGATGGATATTGGTATCTCTTTCATATCTGTCTGGCAAGTTATTACTCGTGAACAATTCCACCATGGTACTGTTGTTCCTCCTGTTACATTGGACCACCGTACACACCATGGAAATGCTTCACTATATTGGTATTGTTGTACAATACTCAATGTCCACATGTTACTCCATGATTCAGTTATATTTTTGTTATCCTGATCTTTGCATTCCCAGTAAGTCTGTTCAACCATTTGGTTTACTACTTTGGTGGTCCATGTGTCATAATAACACCAACCTATATTTTTGAATGGTCTGGTCATTCCTATTTTAACCCATTTCACCTCAGGTAATTTTAAACAATCCTCCTTTGGCCCTGGTGTTTTCCATTTTCCTTGTTCTTTTACCCTTTGTTCTGTTGGGATGACTTCTTTTCTAGTGCGGGATTCACATGCTATTTTACCAGTTCTGTTTATTTCTGGTAAGGTGGTAGATATTATTCCCCACTGTATTGGGTCTTCGGCCGATTTTGGAATTGGAAGGCAAGCAGTGATGCTACTGGTATTCTGAGTCAGTGCGAAATCTCGAATTAATCCTATCATAAGATTCTCTGCCTGATACCACCTGTGGTATCTGGGTACTTTCGTTATTATCTACTGCTCTTCGTGGTCTAATTTGCAATTCCATTTGAATAGTCCCATTTTCCCACTGTTTATCAGAGGCCTTGTGGAATAGAGTGGCACTTCCCTCTCCAGTTTTCAAAAGTACAAACACTCTAACCAAAATCACAATTTGGTAATGCAAACCAGACATTACTGCGATATAATCTTGAGCGAGGTAGGACCCACTATCTGCGATTTCCAGAGTCTTGGGACTCTTTTCACTCGGGTATAGTGTATCCAGGAGTCTACTCCAGCAACTTTGACTGTGGTGAATGTAGTTAGGAGTACTTGATAGGGTCCGTCCCAACGCTCTTTTAAGGGTTCTTCATTCCAAGTTCTTAGATACACCGTGTCTCCAGGCTCTATATCATGTACTGGATTCTCGAGCGCTAGTGGGCGATTCCACACTAGTGCGGATCTGAGTCGATTCAATGTCCTGCCAAGAGACAACACATAATTGTACAAGTCCTGATTTCCTTTCACATGTACCTCTGGGTTTGGGTTTGGTGCTTCATATGGTTTGCCATACAAAATCTCGTATGGACTTACTGACATTCCACTCCTAGGTTTAATCCTAATATGCAACAATGCTATTGGCAAGGCCTGAGGCCATTGAATTTTTGCGTCCTGACAGATCTTGCTAAGTTGCCTTTTTAGGGTTTGATTCATTTTCTCCACTTGTCCACTAGACTGGGGTCTCCATGGGGTATGTAACTCCCACTTAATTCCCAAACATCTGCTGATTTCTTTTACCAATTGTGCAACAAAGTGTGGTCCCCTATCGGAGGATATCCCCAGTGGTACCCCAAATCTAGGGATTATTTCCTTTAGTAACTATTTTACAGTTTCTTTCGCCTGGTTGGTGCGACAAGGGAAAGCTTCCGGCCATCCTGAAAAGGTATCTACCCCAACTAGTATTTACCTGAATCCTCGGGTTCTGGGGAGTTCCGCATAGTCTCTTTGCCAATAATCCCCAGGTTGTATGCCTGTCTTTATTTTCCCCATTTCTGTTTTTCTTTTTACTAAAGGATTATTTTTCAAGCAAATTTCACACTTAGCTGTGATAGAATTTGCCATTGTTAACATCTGGACCGAGATAATGTTTTCTTAAATAAGTTACCAATACTTCTGCACCCCAGTGACACTTCTGGTGTTCCGTCTGAAGTATTCCTCTCATAATAGTGGTTGGTACCACAACTTGTCCATTGGTGGTTACATACCACCCAGAATTATTCTTACTGGTTCTTACTAGACTTGCCAATTTTTCATCTTCTGTAGACTATTTAGGTGGTTCTGAAGGTAATAAATCAATTGCTCTTACCTTCTGGGAGATAAGACCCATCATTGTCCTCACTTGCCGTGCTACTGACCGAGTTGTTTGATCAGCAAGCCAATTTCCCTCTATGATTTTCGATGTTCCACTTTGATGAGCTTTACAGTGCATTACAACAACTTGCGATGGTTTTTGAACGGCATTAATCAGATTCAGTATTTCCTCCTGGTACTTAATGTTTGTTCCTTGTGAAGAGAGCAGTCCCCGCTCTTTCCAAAGGGCTCCATGCACATGAACAACTCCAAAAGCATATTTTGAGTCAGTCCATATGTTAACTTTCTTGTTTTCGCTGAGTTCCAATGCCCTAGTTAAGGCGATTAATTCCGCTTTTTGTGCTGAGGTGTTTGGCGGTAAGGGTTTAGCCTCAATTACTGTCTTGGCAGTACTAATCACATATCCTGCATACCGCATTCCGTTCTCCACAAAGCTACTGCCATCAGTAAAGAGTTCCCAGTCAGTTTCTGCCAGCGGAGCGTCTTTCAAATCAGGGCGACTTGCGTGGGTGTATTCGATGACTTCCATGCAATCATGTTCCAGGTCTCCTTCTTCAGTACCTGCATCCAAAAACTCAGCAGGATTCATTAGGTTAGTAGTTTTTAGAACAACATCATCTTGTTCTGTCAGAATTACCTGGTATTTCATCATTCTGCTTGGGGAAAGCCAATGACCCCCCTTTTGTTCCAGTACTGTTGTCACCATATGGGATACAAACACTTCTATCCTTTTTCCCGTAGTTAATTTTCGGACCTCCTGGATCAGTATTACTGTAGCAGCTACCGCCCGTAAGCACGCCGGCCACCCAGTACTTACCGGATCTAGCTGTTTAGAAAAATAGCCAACAGGTCTTTTCCAGGATCCCAGTTGTTGGGTTAATACCCCCAAGGCAAGTCTTTGTCGCTCGTGTACAAACAACTGGAAATCTTTGCTCAAGTCCAGCAGGCCCAAGGTAGGCGCCTGCATCAAAGCCTGTTTTAGCTTTTGGAAGGCTTCACGTTGTGGTTTTCCCCACATGAACGTCTTATTCCCTTGTGCTTCGTATAAAGGTTTGGCAATCAACCCATAGTCCATAATACAAAGTCTGCACCATCCTGTCATTCCTAAAAAGGATCTTAATTCATGTAAGTTTCGTGGTTCTGAAATAGCACAGATAGCATGCACACGGTTTGTACCTAATTTCCGCTGTCCTTGAGAAAGCTCGCATCCTAAATAAATCACAGTCTTGGATGCAATTTGAGCTTTACTTTTCGATACTTTGTACCCATTCATTCCCAATTGGTTCAGTATTTCAATCGTTACCTGGATGCAGAGTTCTCGTGTCTCAGTCGCGATCAAAATGTCGTCTACGTATTGTAGTAACAGGTACCATTGTCGAGGGATCACGATGTGGCCTTTCGTAGTCCATTCCTCGAGTTCTTTGGCCAACTGATTTCCAAAAATAGTTGGGCTATTTTTGAATCCTTGCGGAAGACGTGTCCAGGTTAACTGAGTTTTCCTTCCATTGTATGGATTTTCCCATTCAAAGGCAAATAGCTTTTTGCTTTCCAGGTCGAGGGGTATGCAGAAGAAGGCATCTTTTAAATCAAGTACAGTAAGCCATTTATATTTCTCCTTCACAAATGTTAACAAGGTGTATGGATTTGCAACTACCGGATAAATGTCCTTAGTGATCTGGTTTACAGCCCGCAAATCTTGGACTAATTGGTAATTACCATCGGACTTCTTTACTGGAAAAATTGGAGTATTATATTCTGTTTCACATTCCTCTAGAATTCCATATCTCAAGAATTTTCAATTAGAGGAACTATTCCTAACCTAGCTTCTAATTTCAGTGGGTACTGTCTCAACTGTACAGGCCTGGCATCTTCCTTTAATTCCACTTTTACAAGCTGGGCTGTTTTCAATTTCCCAGGTATGTCAGTCGCCCATACCGTGTGGATCACAGCCTCCTCCACAGCTTGTGGTATTTCCACTACCGGGTTTTCTCTTAATAACAGAATTTGTCCCACCTTAGATTCTGGAATTTTCATTACCAGGTTTCCATTCTCAAATGTTATTACAGCATCCAATTTGGTCAATAAATCCCGTCCTAAAAGGGAAACTGGACAATCTGGAACATATAAGAACTCATGGGTTAATTCCTTTTCTCCAAAACGCAGATCTAAGGGTTGCAGGAATGGCCGTACTTCTTCCTTCCCTGTGGCACCAACAATCGTTGTCGTTTTATGACCTATTGTTCCCTGTAAAGAATTTAGCACAGAATAAGTAGCCCCTGTATCCACTAAAAATCTCACATCCTGGTCCCCCACTTGTATTGTCACAAGGGGTTCCTTATTCTGGGTATCGGTTCTTGTGCTGCCATATAGTCAACTGTTATTATTATATTCCCCCAACACCATAGTTTGTATTGCATTCCCTGCTGCACTTGGTACCTGACTCGTGGAGCCCGGACGGTTCGGGCATTCATTTTTCCAGTGTCCTTCCTCCTTACAATAAGCACATTGATTTATACCAAGCTTTACAACAGGTCTTAAAGGAGTTCCCCGAACATTCCGAAAACCGCGCCCTCGGCCGCCTGTAGTTCCTCTGCCACGGACTTCCATTCCTATTCCCCTGCCTTGTCCTTGGACCAGGGCCAACAAGTCTTGCTGAGAACGCCTCGACTGTTCCTTTTCTCTATTATTATAAACTTTCCAGGCTGTTTCTAACATGACATCCAGATCTCGTAATTGTGCCCCCTCCAGTTTCTGTAATTTCTTCCGAATATCATCCTGAGACTGCCCCAAAAAGATTAAAGCCAACTGAACCCTTGCTTGTTCTGTTTCAATATCTAAATCCATATATCTCTTTGCAGTTTTCTTTAATCTTTCTAAAAAGGCTGAAGGGGATTCATTCTTTTCCTGCCTAACATTATACAATTTTGACCAATTCATTTGTTTTGGCATAGCAGTCTGAACACCGATCAATAACCAGTCCTGATACCTCCGGAGGCTAAGCTGACCACCTCCAGTATTATAATCCCATCTGGGATCCTCCTTTGGAAAATTTTCATCAACATTGCCACCCACTATTCCATTCTGAATATCCTCCCTTGCTTTATCTCTTGCTACCCGTATAACCATATCCTTTTCTGTAGAATCCATTAATGTGTCAAGAATCACTTGTAAATCATCCCAATCAGGATTCTGCATTTTAATTATCATTTTAATTATCCTTGCAACCTTGTCCGGGTTTTCCCGGTAAGGACCGGCTGATTGTTTCCAGATCATTAAATCTCCTGGCGAAAACGGGATTTTTACATAAACCGTCTCTCCCCCCACTCCTACCGCTTGTCTCAGGGGTGCTATTACATTTGGCAGTCCACCCCCCTTTTGGGCTTCCTTTTCTCTGTGCCTAGTCCTGTGGGATATTGGTGTAGTTGTTACTCCTTTTACACCGGTTGCTGCCCCCTCATCCCCACTGGAATTGATATCACTTTCAGTGAGACGCACAGGTGCCGAGGGTTTAAGGGGTTTAGGTGCAGAGGGTTCAGTTTCTGGAGGGGCAACATCAAGACACGGCAAATCTAATTTTAAGGCATTACCGCAGCTGTTTTCTATTGCCAAACACGTCATGTATTTCTTTTCTGCCGTACAACCCATACATTTATCATTAGTACCGCCCCTCCATACTAATATTAACCCACATTCCTTCCTCCAGTCCTGTTTTTGTACAAGATAGAAAAAGAGATCCACGTACTGTACCTCATCCCATTTACCTTCCCTTTGACAAAACCTCATTAATTCATTAATAGTTCCAGGTTCTAAAGTACCCTCCGGCGGCCACCGTATTTCATTAGGCAAGTCATATTCAGGCCAGCAGTGAGTACAATATTCAGTTAACTTCTTTTTACTCATTGATTGTCCAAATCCAGCCTCCTTCCAATGTTTCAACAAACAGTCTAATGGTGACATCTTTGTATCGCTCATATCAACACAAAAGGGTAACACACAGGCGATTAACACAGAAGGATAACACACAGATAACTTTACCAGAACAACAGTAAAGACGGATCAAATCACCAGTTTCAACAGCAAATACAGATCAAATTACCAAGGCTACAGACCAGGTGCTGAACAACATAGATAACCAGACCAGGTGCACGCAAATAACCAGACCAGACCAGGTGCCGAGCCTGTGGCTTAAATAACCAAACCAGATGCCAAACCTGCAGAGGTTTCCCTCTAACGGACGGCTGCCTAGGCAATACCTCAGGAGCTCCCTGCCCAACTGAGCATGGCTTTCGCTGTGTCTGATCGACAGGCTACCAGATGTCTGACCAGCAGGCTACCAGACCAGAACCAGACCAGATGGGTACCCAATAATCCATGTAAAGCAACAGATAAAGCACCTTCTTACCAATCAGAGGTCCATCGTGAGCAGCGGAGAGCTGGTCGCGTCCGATGCACTCCCCAAGAATACCTCGGTGCTAGCTGGAGCAGGATCGAGACACGATCTGTCTCAGCAATGCCCGCGAGGTCCCATCTGGGTCACCAAAATGTTAGCAATCAGGACACATAACCACGGACGTAGTTATATGCGGTGCTTTATTTCAGCGCTGGGAAACCAGGGGTTCGCACCCAAAGCTGGCTTCGAACAGGTGATTCAGACTACACCTTATTATACAAGTTAGTCACATACATATTCATTACAACCCCTGACAACCATTAGCATATTCCACACCTATTCTAACACAAACTTCCTATCTAAAAGATGCTATGTTTACCAGTTATTTTCTAAGGTACCAACTTTAAAAGAATATATCGTAAATCTCTGTCCACCTTAAGAATAAGGCTCGGTTACAGTTACCTGCCTTATAAGAATATACCATAAATCTATGTCAACTTTAAGAATAGAGTTTGGTTACTGAATACAAGAATTCCATGGTTACAAGGTTGGTTGCTATCTTAATGTTAATCCAACTGTAACAGATCCAGCGATATCCAGGGTAGAGCTAGTGAAGACCCATCCTGACCTGTTCCATAAGGGAACATGGAAGGAAACATCTTGTAAAGTTGATTCTGTTACTAACACAGTGATTGTGAACCTGGGTCCTCTTCTCTGTACATGGTCACCTTTAATCCAGTGTGATGAGATGGTTAGGTCTCAGACTGCTGAGTTGGTTAAAACTGGCATATCTCCTGTCCTGTGCCCAAGTTTCTGTTATCTAGTTCACCCAGGGATGCACCAAAGAATTATTACCTTTGCAATTATTATTATCTTTATTATCTTTATTATCTTTAAATCTTTAAGTGTTAGTTCTTTAAGTGTTCATTAGTTAATTGTTAAATCCCTGTGTCATTCCCCTGTGGGAAACTACAGCAGGTCTGTGGAATCCTTCACAGAGAGTATGGGAATAGAGATCAGCCTTGAAGATATTAAGGTTTAGCCTTGAGAATGATGGGACTAAAGGAGTATCCAGAGATATTTAGTTGTACCCATGAGAGAGAAGGGATATACCCTGAGAGAGAAGGGATGTACCCGTGAGAGAAAGGGAGTAGAAGAGTAACATGGATGATAGCAAAATTAGCCAATGGGATGTTACTGCTGTACCTTGTAACCAATAGTGAAGAGACACATGAATTGGTAGAAATGTATAAAAATGCACTTGTAGCAAGAAATGGCATCTACTACTTTCATCCTGGAAGAACTTGGTCTATGTCATTTGTCCATCTCAGCCATGACATTCCCCCTGTGGGGGACTACGGTGGGTCCGTGGATTCCCTGACCGAGGGCATGGGAACAGACATTAGCCTTGAAGATATGAAGGCCTACCTGTGAGAAAGATGGGAGTAAAGGAGTATCCAGAGAAGCTAAGGATGTACTCGTGATAGAGAAGGGAGTAGAAGAGTAACATTGATGATAGCAAAAGTAGCCAATGGGATGTTACTGCTGTAACTTGTAACGAATAGTGAAGAGACACATGAATTGGTAAAACTGTATAAAAATGCACTTGTGACAATAAATGGCATCTACTACTTTCATCCTGGAAGAACTTGGTCTGTGTCATTTGTCCGTCTCATCCACGACATCCCCCCTTTTCTAAGAGGTTAGCAAATTCTTTTACTAAGGTGATGATTCTTTATGTTTTTCCAATGCCGAGATCACTTTCTGATGTGCCTTGATATGCGTGATTGCCACCTTCTTAGGAAGTTCAGCTGCCAATATTTCTTCTGCATTTTTGATATGTTTGCCTTGAGAGTTCAAGAGTCCATTTTCCTTCCAAATAGTTCTGTGTGCAAGCACGATCCTGAAAGCATACTTAGAGTCCGTATAAAAGTCCACAGCTAGTTCCAGAGCACAAGTAAGGGCGATTATTACTGCCTTTTGTGCTGAGATACTTTTAGGCAGAGGTCCAGATTCCATTACTTCATGGCTACTAATTATAGCATAACCAGCATGCCTTTCACCGTTCAGGATATTGCTACTTTCATCCATAAAGCAGTTCTCAGTGTTCTCCATAGGATTGTCCTTTAGATCTTGTTGGCTGGAGTATTTTTCTTCATTGTTTTCCAGGCAATTATGATGAACTGGTTTTCCAATGTGACCACTGAGGAAAGAAGTCGGATTGACAATGTTAGTGACCATGATTTAGCCTGATATTTGAGAAATCTTTGTGGGGAAAGCCAATGTCCCCCTTTTCACCTAGAACTGTAGACACTGTATGGGATACTAGCACAGTCATTTTCTGTCCCATGGTATATTTCCGGGCCTCCTGTATGTTCAGTACCACTGCTGTAACTGCCTGTAGGAATCCAGGCCACCCTTTTGCTTTTGCGTCTAATTGTTTGAAGAAATAGGCTGCTGCTCATCGGTATGGGCCAAGATTCTGTGCCAGTATACCAAAGGCTATTCCCTGCTTCTCATGAGAGAATAGAAAAAATGGTTTACTCACATCTGGGAGTCCTAAAGCAGGCGCTGTCATCAAAGCCTTACCAAGTTCTTCAAAGGCTTGTGTAGCTCCTTTATTCCATTGCAGGTGTTCCTGATCTGTGGCTGCTAGTACAAACAATGGCTTGACAAGCAATCCATAATCATAAATCCACAACCGGCACCACCCTGTCATGCCCAAAAAGGGTCCGTCATTCTTTTTCAGTTTGAGGCTTCGGAGTTTGGCATATAGGCTCCTCTCGAGCCTGTCCCAGGGTCCTTTGCCCTGCACTAATTTCATAGTCCAAATAAGTTACTTGTTGCTGCATCATCTGGGCTTTCTTCTGTGATACCCAATATCCTTGGAGCCACAAAAAGTTCAGTAGACTTACAGTTCAGGTTATGCACGTCTTATTTGTTCGGGTAGCGATCAAAATGTTATCCCCATATTGTAGCATCTGTCCTTCATCAGATGGGGCTTCCCAAGATTCAAGATCTTTAGCAAGCTGATTTCCAAATATTGTCAGACTGTTCTTAAATCCTTGTGGCAACAAAATCCATGTGAGCTGGGTTTTACATAAATATTATCTGGCTGACTTCATGGAGAGAGAGTCAAAAAGGTATCTTTTAAATCTAAAACTGTAATCCAAATCAAATTAGAGTTAATACAGTCAGTAAGTTGTATGGGTTTACTACCACCAGGCAGAGGTCCTCTGTTATTCTGTTTATAACCCAATTTGTACGAATTTCTCTATTACCAGCTGTGGAGGGGTTTGGTTATATGGAGATATGTTGTTGAATTAGTCAGGCCCAAAGGAATCTCAAGGCCACTTGGAGAAATTGAGAACAGAATCTTCTGTGAGAAAGAGGGGCGTTTCTTCATTAACAGGGCCTCAGCATGGCGTCAGTCATCGGATCTATCATCGGTGGGGCTCCAGCATGTGGACTGCCTGTGATACTTATTTAACGAATCCATGCTTGGAGCGTGGATGCGTGATTAGAGAATAGTTGCGTATATAAGGAGGTTTGTTTCTGTAATAAATGGCTTTGTGTGATTCACATTGAATTGGAATGCTGAGTCCTTTATTGCTCCAACAACCGACTGAATTAGGGATCAGAGTTCAACAACTTAAATACTTTCCCGGTCTCAAAATTATTAGATAATAATAAAAGCAAATTAACTTAAAGTGCTGTATCAAATCCTATTTTCCAAGTTCTGTGGAACAACATTTAATTGCCACTCATTGATATAAACCCACATTCAAACCACAAGTTGATACAGGGAATTGACAATTAACTAATTAAAACGCAAAGAACTAACCCTTTAACCCACATCACTATTGTCTAGCCTTGCTTAACTCTGTGTAACTTACTGTACAAAAAACAGGACTTCACTGACGCCTTCACTGCATTTAAACAAGCTCACAGCTCCTGGAAATTTACACACGTATTAGGTGAAATGATTCCCTGTGTCTCCAGCGCCGTAAATAAATATGTAAATACATACCTTCCTAACAATTCAAGGGTTTTAAGGTCATTTCCGTGCTTCAGTAGGGTCTGATGGAAGCCAACAAAACGCAACAGAGCCTGAAAAAGCTGAACAAAGCATTACAGAGCACAACAGGGCCTGAGAAAGCTTGACAGCGCCTTACAGATTCCGACAGAACCTGACAAACCCCGACCGGGTCAAACAATTCTTGAAAGAGCCCAGAAGTGCCCAATGGAGCCTGACACAGCTCGACAAAACCCAACATAGCATGAAAAAACCCAACTGAGCCCTACAACTCCTGACAGACCCTGACAGGGATCAAAAAATCCTGACAAAGCTTGGCAGAACCTGGAAAATCCTGGTAGGGCAGAAAGAGCACAAAGGAGCTTGACAGAGCCTGACAGAGGCTGACAGGGCATGACACAGATTGATAGTGCACTACATGTTCCAAAAAAGCCCAACAAACCTGATATGGCCCGACAGACCACAACAGAGCCCGAGAAAGCCCAACAGATCCCGGCAGATCCTGAGAGAACCTGACAGGACCTGATAGAGCATGACAGGGCCCAACAAAGACCAACAGAGGTTGACAGGGCCTGACAGATCCTGACAGAACCTGACAGAGACTGCCAGGAACTGAAAGAGATTGATAGGGCCTGACAGAGCATGTCAGGGCCTAACAGAGCCTACCAGAAACTGAGAGAGCCCGCAAGGGCATGACAGAACCTGACAGACTTCGACAAAGCTTGACAGAGCCCAACAGCACCTGAGAAAGCCTGACAGAGCCCGACACAGTCTCACAGGGCCCAAAAAAAGCCCGACAGAACCCAACAGGGCCTGACAGAGCCCAACAGAACTCGACAGGGCCAGACAAATCCCAACAGCACCTTACAGCAAACTATAGTGTCCAGTAGGGCCTGACAGAGACTGACAAAATGGAACAGAGCCTGAATGAGCTCAACAAAGCATTACAGAGCACGACAGGGCCTGACACAGCTTGACAGAGCCTTACAGATCCCGACAGATCCCCACAGAGACAGACAGAAGCCGACAAAGCCCGATATTGCCCATCACAGCCCGAAAATGCTCTAGAGAGCCCGACTTAGATAGACAGAGCCAGTAACGATCTAAGAGACCTAGGCAAGGCTTGACAAGGCCCTACAGAGCCTGACAG